>NW_027506931.1:90000-237500 GCF_052324685.1 Brachyhypopomus gauderio | reverse complement strand
AGAAAGAAAAGAAGGGAGAGAGAGAAAAAGGGAAAAGACAGAAGGGCGGGGAAGAAAAAAAACATATACATACATATATACAAATATATACATATATATACACACGCATATATAAAAAAAGATATAAAAAAAAACACAACAACCAGCTCAAATGACCACTGCAAAGTAGAGCAGAAAGTGTACCCAAGACATACAGCACAAATGACTGTGATGTATGTGTATGTGTGAATGTGTGTTTATGTGCAACACAAAAGTGCAACATAGGATAAATGTACAGAATGTACTTACCATTGCACTAAATATTGATAGAATAATTAGTAATGTAGTTAGTAATTAAATATTCACACTGTTTGTTAGGATTTTTTTGGTTTCAGACATCTTTTGAACAATTAAACATGCACCAGGGTTAAAGTGACCCTAAACAGTACGGCTGTTTTACAAGGATGCACATAATAGGAGGGTTAATCTAAATGTAATTCTTATGAATATTTCAGGAACTCTAACAACTTTTTGTTAAAAATTAACCACAGATATGAATTGTAAAGCTAATTGTCACATGGTCCCACTTCCCTCCTGTCAGTCATGTCTTCTGTTTTGTTCTCTGTGTTTGTGTCTTTTATTTTGAAATTCCTAGTTGTCTCTGTCTTCACTCCCCTGCCTTGTTCTCCGCCCCTCGTTATTGCTTTCTGGTGTGTCTTGTTGAGTCCCTTGTTTGGTTAGTGTATTTAATAATTAATAATTATTTGCATAAAAACATTCCCACCATGCTAATATTGAGGACTTTGAAAACCCACCTGGTATCATCCTGTGATTGTGCTTCACAGAACGGTTGTGGCTCATCCATGGACAAGTCCGACTTGTCTATGGATATTTCACTGGGATCAGGTGAAGGATCCTTCCCTACCACACACCTGAAATGTTACAGTTCATTAGTATTTATAATATTATAAAATTGTTGTTATATTTAAAATATTTTTATATGCATTTGACAAATGGTCAGCAACATTATCTGACTAACCAAACAAAAATATTTGACCATTATACCTATAATTTCATACCCTCTTCAGATTTAAGCACTATGCATATTTGTTGTTTCATACTTTTTTATTCATTTTTGTTCTTAAAGGGTCATAGTTATAGTGTTATAGTCAGAAAAAGGCATTTAAGAGCACCTCTGATGGTCATAAGAATGTGATCCTCTGAAGATAACAGGTTCATCCATTGACTTCTCAGTCTTCATGGACATTACACTGGGAACAGGTGATGACTCTCGCTCCAATGTAAATCTAAAATTGAACATTTTAAAATTATTTCCATGATCTGATCTCTGTGACAATAAATTAAAAACATAATTGTTTATTCAGTCATTTTTCATATTTTAACACTTCAAGAATGAATGGATACAGAGGTGAAGTTCCAACTGTTTTTAAGAAATGTCTTGATCATCAACAATCCCTGGACTTTTATTCCAGCTTTGAATTTAGTGTTTTCAAATTTAATTGGTCTCAGCCAGAATTGTGTGCCATGATGCTTCAACCACCTAAATATAACAAGGATGTCATTAATGAGTTTTCAGATTTTTTGGCTGGATTAGTGTTAAGTACTATTCATTTTTGTTCTTGACGTGTTATATTTCACTCAGATACATGCATTTGAAGATCACCTCAAAGGTTCCTCCATTGACTTGTCAGTCTTCATGGACATTACACTGGGAACAGGTGATGGCTCTCGCTCCAATGCAAATCTAAAATCAAACATTTTAGAATTATTTCCATGATACGGTCTTGGTAACAATCAAGAAACACAACTGACATAATTGTGTATTCAGTCACATCTTGCTCTAATCACAGGGGATAAAGTATACCTCAACACATTACCAATCTTACCCTTGATATTTAAAGACTGGTGTTCCACTTAAGCCTACGTGATGTTTTTCTGACCTGTCAGTCATCATGGATTGGTAGCTCATGACAGGTGAAGAGTCCCTAGACTAAACCTAAAGTATGACATTGATTTCTCAGCAGTTATCATAGGGTTGTCTTGACTTCTAACAAGCTTGCCCATTATTGCTTATTTCAGTTACTCCAACTAAAACCTCAAGCTCCCCACAGAGGCACGCCACAAAATTCTCAGGATAATATATATTCTGGAATTACCATAGCCTGGGATAATAATAATTTGGATTTGGTTGCCCCATTTAAGGTAATGTGCTCTAAACAAAAGTCTGAAGTCTGGCTGAATGACGTCACTCTAACATGAGAGTGTAGGAGAGCTGAACACAAACAGGAAAAACAAGTTGCAAGTGTCTTTGATATTTTTTGGGATACGTGGTACATGTATTACTATCAAACTATCAAGGCTGAAAAGGTGAAATGTTTTTCTGATGTTTCTTTTTTTTTTTTGGGGCCCACCTCCACCCCCCCATCTTTGGAGGACAACTTTGTTTTAATATCAAATAATAAATCAAATAATAATTCTGTATAATAAAGTGATGACAATTATTGGGGTTAGGTGGACCATGAGAGGATAGAATATAGAAAGAAAAGAAGGGAGAGAGAGAAAAAGGGAAAAGACAGAAGGGCGGGGAAGAAAAAAAACATATACATACATATATACAAATATATACATATATATACACACGCATATATAAAAAAAGATATAAAAAAAAACACAACAACCAGCTCAAATGACCACTGCAAAGTAGAGCAGAAAGTGTACCCAAGACATACAGCACAAATGACTGTGATGTATGTGTATGTGTGAATGTGTGTTTATGTGCAACACAAAAGTGCAACATAGGATAAATGTACAGAATGTACTTACCATTGCACTAAATATTGATAGAATAATTAGTAATGTAGTTAGTAATTAAATATTCACACTGTTTGTTAGGATTTTTTTGGTTTCAGACATCTTTTGAACAATTAAACATGCACCAGGGTTAAAGTGACCCTAAACAGTACGGCTGTTTTACAAGGATGCACATAATAGGAGGGTTAATCTAAATGTAATTCTTATGAATATTTCAGGAACTCTAACAACTTTTTGTTAAAAATTAACCACAGATATGAATTGTAAAGCTAATTGTCACATGGTCCCACTTCCCTCCTGTCAGTCATGTCTTCTGTTTTGTTCTCTGTGTTTGTGTCTTTTATTTTGAAATTCCTAGTTGTCTCTGTCTTCACTCCCCTGCCTTGTTCTCCGCCCCTCGTTATTGCTTTCTGGTGTGTCTTGTTGAGTCCCTTGTTTGGTTAGTGTATTTAATAATTAATAATTATTTGCATAAAAACATTCCCACCATGCTAATATTGAGGACTTTGAAAACCCACCTGGTATCATCCTGTGATTGTGCTTCACAGAACGGTTGTGGCTCATCCATGGACAAGTCCGACTTGTCTATGGATATTTCACTGGGATCAGGTGAAGGATCCTTCCCTACCACACACCTGAAATGTTACAGTTCATTAGTATTTATAATATTATAAAATTGTTGTTATATTTAAAATATTTTTATATGCATTTGACAAATGGTCAGCAACATTATCTGACTAACCAAACAAAAATATTTGACCATTATACCTATAATTTCATACCCTCTTCAGATTTAAGCACTATGCATATTTGTTGTTTCATACTTTTTTATTCATTTTTGTTCTTAAAGGGTCATAGTTATAGTGTTATAGTCAGAAAAAGGCATTTAAGAGCACCTCTGATGGTCATAAGAATGTGATCCTCTGAAGATAACAGGTTCATCCATTGACTTCTCAGTCTTCATGGACATTACACTGGGAACAGGTGATGACTCTCGCTCCAATGTAAATCTAAAATTGAACATTTTAAAATTATTTCCATGATCTGATCTCTGTGACAATAAATTAAAAACATAATTGTTTATTCAGTCATTTTTCATATTTTAACACTTCAAGAATGAATGGATACAGAGGTGAAGTTCCAACTGTTTTTAAGAAATGTCTTGATCATCAACAATCCCTGGACTTTTATTCCAGCTTTGAATTTAGTGTTTTCAAATTTAATTGGTCTCAGCCAGAATTGTGTGCCATGATGCTTCAACCACCTAAATATAACAAGGATGTCATTAATGAGTTTTCAGATTTTTTGGCTGGATTAGTGTTAAGTACTATTCATTTTTGTTCTTGACGTGTTATATTTCACTCAGATACATGCATTTGAAGATCACCTCAAAGGTTCCTCCATTGACTTGTCAGTCTTCATGGACATTACACTGGGAACAGGTGATGGCTCTCGCTCCAATGCAAATCTAAAATCAAACATTTTAGAATTATTTCCATGATACGGTCTTGGTAACAATCAAGAAACACAACTGACATAATTGTGTATTCAGTCACATCTTGCTCTAATCACAGGGGATAAAGTATACCTCAACACATTACCAATCTTACCCTTGATATTTAAAGACTGGTGTTCCACTTAAGCCTACGTGATGTTTTTCTGACCTGTCAGTCATCATGGATTGGTAGCTCATGACAGGTGAAGAGTCCCTAGACTAAACCTAAAGTATGACATTGATTTCTCAGCAGTTATCATAGGGTTGTCTTGACTTCTAACAAGCTTGCCCATTATTGCTTATTTCAGTTACTCCAACTAAAACCTCAAGCTCCCCACAGAGGCACGCCACAAAATTCTCAGGATAATATATATTCTGGAATTACCATAGCCTGGGATAATAATAATTTGGATTTGGTTGCCCCATTTAAGGTAATGTGCTCTAAACAAAAGTCTGAAGTCTGGCTGAATAACGTCACTCTAACATGAGAGTGTAGGAGAGCTGAACACAAACAGGAAAAACAAGTTGCAAGTGTCTTTGATATTTTTTGGGATACGTGGTACATGTATTACTATCAAACTATCAAGGCTGAAAAGGTGAAATGTTTTTCTGATGTTTCTTTTTTTTTTTTGGGGCCCACCTCCACCCCCCCATCTTTGGAGGACAACTTTGTTTTAATATCAAATAATAAATCAAATAATAATTCTGTATAATAAAGTGATGACAATTATTGGGGTTAGGTGGACCATGAGAGGATAGAATATAGAAAGAAAAGAAGGGAGAGAGAGAAAAAGGGAAAAGACAGAAGGGCGGGGAAGAAAAAAAACATATACATACATATATACAAATATATACATATATATACACACGCATATATAAAAAAAGATATAAAAAAAAACACAACAACCAGCTCAAATGACCACTGCAAAGTAGAGCAGAAAGTGTACCCAAGACATACAGCACAAATGACTGTGATGTATGTGTATGTGTGAATGTGTGTTTATGTGCAACACAAAAGTGCAACATAGGATAAATGTACAGAATGTACTTACCATTGCACTAAATATTGATAGAATAATTAGTAATGTAGTTAGTAATTAAATATTCACACTGTTTGTTAGGATTTTTTTGGTTTCAGACATCTTTTGAACAATTAAACATGCACCAGGGTTAAAGTGACCCTAAACAGTACGGCTGTTTTACAAGGATGCACATAATAGGAGGGTTAATCTAAATGTAATTCTTATGAATATTTCAGGAACTCTAACAACTTTTTGTTAAAAATTAACCACAGATATGAATTGTAAAGCTAATTGTCACATGGTCCCACTTCCCTCCTGTCAGTCATGTCTTCTGTTTTGTTCTCTGTGTTTGTGTCTTTTATTTTGAAATTCCTAGTTGTCTCTGTCTTCACTCCCCTGCCTTGTTCTCCGCCCCTCGTTATTGCTTTCTGGTGTGTCTTGTTGAGTCCCTTGTTTGGTTAGTGTATTTAATAATTAATAATTATTTGCATAAAAACATTCCCACCATGCTAATATTGAGGACTTTGAAAACCCACCTGGTATCATCCTGTGATTGTGCTTCACAGAACTGTTGTGGCTCATCCATGGACAAGTCCGACTTGTCTATGGATGTTTCACTGGGATCAGGTGAAGGATCCTTCCCTACCACACACCTGAAATGTTACAGTTCATTAGTATTTATAATATTATAAAATTGTTGTTATATTTAAAATATTTTTATATGCATTTGACAAATGGTCAGCAACATTATCTGACTAACCAAACAAAAATATTTGACCATTATACCTATAATTTCATACCCTCTTCAGATTTAAGCACTATGCATATTTGTTGTTTCATACTTTTTTATTCATTTTTGTTCTTAAAGGGTCATAGTTATAGTGTTATAGTCAGAAAAAGGCATTTAAGAGCACCTCTGATGGTCATAAGAATGTGATCCTCTGAAGATAACAGGTTCATCCATTGACTTCTCAGTCTTCATGGACATTACACTGGGAACAGGTGATGACTCTCGCTCCAATGTAAATCTAAAATTGAACATTTTAAAATTATTTCCATGATCTGATCTCTGTGACAATAAATTAAAAACATAATTGTTTATTCAGTCATTTTTCATATTTTAACACTTCAAGAATGAATGGATACAGAGGTGAAGTTCCAACTGTTTTTAAGAAATGTCTTGATCATCAACAATCCCTGGACTTTTATTCCCGCTTTGAATTTAGTGTTTTCAAATTTAATTGGTCTCAGCCAGAATTGTGTGCCATGATGCTTCAACCACCTAAATATAACAAGGATGTCATTAATGAGTTTTCAGATTTTTTGGCTGGATTAGTGTTAAGTACTATTCATTTTTGTTCTTGACGTGTTATATTTCACTCAGATACATGCATTTGAAGATCACCTCAAAGGTTCCTCCATTGACTTGTCAGTCTTCATGGACATTACACTGGGAACAGGTGATGGCTCTCGCTCCAATGCAAATCTAAAATCAAACATTTTAGAATTATTTCCATGATACGGTCTTGGTAACAATCAAGAAACACAACTGACATAATTGTGTATTCAGTCACATCTTGCTCTAATCACAGGGGATAAAGTATACCTCAACACATTACCAATCTTACCCTTGATATTTAAAGACTGGTGTTCCACTTAAGCCTACGTGATGTTTTTCTGACCTGTCAGTCATCATGGATTGGTAGCTCATGACAGGTGAAGAGTCCCTAGACTAAACCTAAAGTATGACATTGATTTCTCAGCAGTTATCATAGGGTTGTCTTGACTTCTAACAAGCTTGCCCATTATTGCTTATTTCAGTTACTCCAACTAAAACCTCAAGCTCCCCACAGAGGCACGCCACAAAATTCTCAGGATAATATATATTCTGGAATTACCATAGCCTGGGATAATAATAATTTGGATTTGGTTGCCCCATTTAAGGTAATGTGCTCTAAACAAAAGTCTGAAGCCTGGCTGAATGACGTCACTCTAACATGAGAGTGTAGGAGAGCTGAACACAAACAGGAAAAACAAGTTGCAAGTGTCTTTGATATTTTTTGGGATACGTGGTACATGTATTACTATCAAACTATCAAGGCTGAAAAGGTGAAATGTTTTTCTGATGTTTCTTTTTTTTTTGGGGGGCCCACCTCCACCCCCCCCATCTTTGGAGGACAACTTTGTTTTAATATCAAATAATAAATCAAATAATAATTCTGTATAATAAAGTGATGACAATTATTGGGGTTAGGTGGACCATGAGAGGATAGAATATAGAAAGAAAAGAAGGGAGAGAGAGAAAAAGGGAAAAGACAGAAGGGCGGGGAAGAAAAAAAAACATATACATACATATATACAAATATATACATATATATACACACGCATATATAAAAAAAGATATTAAAAAAAACACAACAACCAGCTCAAATGACCACTGCAAAGTAGAGCAGAAAGTGTACCCAAGACATACAGCACAAATGACTGATGTATATGTATGTGTGAATGTGTGTTTATGTAAGTGTACCCAAGACATACAGCACAAATGACTGTGATGTATGTGTATGTGTGAATGTGTGTTTATGTGCAACACAAAAGTGCAACATAGGATAAATGTACAGAATGTACTTACCAGCGAGGGTAGAAAGCTGGGACAACATTCCCCCAAAGACCAGAGGCAGAGAAAGACCTGGGAATCCCACCCGCCCACGGCCCCCCCAGGAGCTGTGGAGCCCCAGGGCAGCACTTCCCAGTGACCCCCGCACGCCCGCCCCAGCATGGGCGGGAAAGGGAGACCCCGGACAGCGCCCCCCCAGCCAAGGAGTGTAGGTCCAGGGGAACCAGAGGAAACAGAGGCCCCCCCCCCCACCATGGGCCGGTAGCAAAGCCCCAGCGCCACGCGCCCCCGGGAACCACCCCCCACCCGGCAGGGCCCCCCTCCCGCCGAGGAGTCCCGCGCCGCCCCGGACCACAACCGCCCCCACGCCGGAGCACCAATCCAGGCCCCGGAACCCCAAGGCACCCCTCCTCTGGAGTAGAGCAGTAATCACAGGGGAGCAGCCGGGAGAGGACCGGGCACAATAAGCTCCAGACCCAAAACCAACCGGCCCCACACATACACTCTTGCTTACATTCACCCCCATATATACCCCCCTACATACCTGCACACTACCCCTTATATACACCCTTCCCATGTATACACCTACACCCATCCTTAAACACATACGTATACACACATACACCCCCAAACTCACCCTCATATGTAGACCCTCACATATATACACCTACACACACATGTACATTCACCTCAACATACATTCCTACACACATTCACCCTCATCTTTTTCTGATGTTTCTAAACATGGTCGTAATCCACATATCCTTTAAAAAATTATTAATGCTGTTGTTAATGTATTTCAGATGGGGGGAGCTGTTGTTTGTTAATGTTTGTTACAATGCAAATATTGAGGACTTTGAAAACCCACATGTTATCATCCTGTGATGGTGTTTCACAGAATTTTTGTGGCTCATCCAAGGACCAGTCAGACTCTGCTATGGATATTTCACTGGGATCAGGTGAAGGATCTCTCCTTACCACACACCTGAAATGTTACAGTTCATCATTAGTATTTGTAATGTTACTTAAATAAAATAATTGTTCTGGGAGGTTTTCTCTTGGATAGTACTGCTCCTACAACTTATCAAACAAGCACTAGATGATGTGAAAAGATATGGTGTTAAATTAGGGACAAATGTTTTGTTCATTTGAAAATGAGATCTGAAACTGAAAGTTACAGTGTTGAGCCTGAACATCGAAAAATACCACAATCGATTCAAAATAAAAATAAGTGAAGCAAATGTTTTTTCAGTTTAAATACAATTTTGATTCAATTCTGTATTTATTTTGAATCAATTATTTTTTTTCAAGTTTCAGGTTGCTGTATATTTTGATATTTGAGGTTTAATGTATTTCAGATTTCAGACTTTTTTTTTCAGATTCAGATCTTATTTTTTTGAGTTTCGGATCTTTTTTTTCACTTTCACATTTTTTTTTCATGTTTCGAAGCTGTTTTTTTCAGTTTCAGATCTTCTTTTCAGTTCAGACTTTTGGCCCCGATCTAACGTGAGGGGCGTGGTATTAACAGATAGGGGCGTGGCCAAACGAGTGACAGCACAGCAAATCATTCCTGAGAGCCTTCCACAATGTTGCCTGATCAAAAAATGACAGGCTTTTACACTTTATATTGAAATAAATGCAGCACTGAAAGAGTCCTGTTAAGCGAGACTGGAAAGGATTTATGTTAATAGCTTAGATACACTGTGATGATTGCAGACTAATGTTTCCAGCTTTGCACCCAGCACTTCGCGCTCGTCACTGTTTTGAACGCAGCGCAGTGACTCCATACGCCTGCCTCTGCTGACAGACATCTAAAGACTCTTGGGTGACTCTGCGTATCGGCCACTCGTTTAAAATCATCCCGACGAGCTCCGAATCACCATTTGTTGAAATGAAGATGGTTCATAACTTTTGTTTGAAAATTATGTTGAGTGAAATACTAGCCGACATCCAGCTAGACAGCTCTATATTACTAATTCAGAATACTGTTTAGCGATAACGTCGAATTAAGATTATAGGAGGGTACGTGAATCTACAGTGGTAGACTGTTAACGACAGCACTAAATTTAAAGGGTTTATTATTATAGATGTATGGTTATCAGTGAATGTTATCAGTGAATGTCTACCACTAATCTAAATTCGACATTATCGTTAAAGAGTATGTGTTCTGTATGAGAGTATGTGGTGTGTGCATGGGCAGTGGAGTGCACAGACATTTTGGGGGGCAAGTGCTGGGGGGGGGGGGGGGGGGCACTTTTTAGCGCACGTGGAACAATTCATTATTTAAAAGTTACAAGCGCATGTTGAATGAAATTTGACTTTTATTAGTAACATTCTCTAAACGTGAGTTTTCAATGGAAAAAGTCACACCGCCAACTGATAAAATCCATATCCAATATTAACTATATACAGTCATTAAGTCCTTCAGTTAACTTCTGTTTATCCTCCACTGTCTGCGGGCCTTGTTGCATATATTTTGCAATTATTAAATCAATATAGGCCTACAATTAAGACAGTAAAAAGACCAAAAAGTAGGAGAAGGAGTTATAGGCTACTGACTGTTGTCATTACACGAATGCAGATGGGCATTTTTCACAGGTAATGGGGAACTTCCCGTTTCTTCTTTCACAAACGAATGTGTTAATTTATGTTGCCTAACAAAACCTATACAACAGAAAACGTTCAGCTTAACACATAGATTTGCAAACTCTACCTTAATTATTTGTATGTGGTCGTCCTCACGTTATCTATCATTTATTTGGGCTAGAGCGACTAGTTTATCAGGTGACCATCGGCTAAAAATGCTTAGTAGTTTGGTGCTGAGACATTTTACTGCACAACAAAATGATTTCACGTTGGGCTTAGAGGGCAAACGGTACGATTTGACTTGACGTGTATGTGACCTGGCTGGTGGGGACGGGAGAAGAAGTCTATCTGTGACCGTGCGTGCTGTGCTGAAGTCCGTGTGTCTTCTATTATATTAACGTAGTTAAGTTAATGTTAAATGTGAAACCCCTTATATAAAATGCTCTTCTCAGCAAGTGTGTCCTCCCATTAATAACACTTTACCCCCACGTCACAACATAAACAATAAAGATTTATTACAGATTATTCATCAGTGAACGTTCATCACGCCATCAGCGTCGTTTAAACCACTGCGAGCGAGTGGCATCGCATTTGTAGGATTCGTGGAAATGAAGATGGTTTATATTTTTTGTTTGTTAATTTATGTTGGGTGAACGATTCGGAGCTAACCGACAGCTCGGTTAGTTTTTCAGCTGATGCAGAAAAACTAATCCATGCATTCATATCCTCTCGTTTAGATTATTGCAACAGTCTCCTAGCTGGATGCTCTGGTAAATCGATAAACAAACTCCAGCTGGTTCAGAACGCAGCAGCACGAGTTTTAACAAAAACTAAAAAAATTGATCACATTAGTCCCGTACTATCGTCATTACACTGGCTGCCAATTAGATTCCGTATTGACTATAAAATACTTTTATTAACATATAAAACGCTGCATGGCTTAGCTCCAGACTATCTTAGTGAACTTATTGAACAATATAACCCAGTGCGTTCACTTCGCTCGCAGGACGCAGGGTTATTAACTGTTCCTAGGATCAAAAGGATCACAGCAGGTGGAAAAGCCTTTTCTTTTAAAGCTCCACAATTGTGGAATAATCTTCCTGCCTCTATTCGGGACTCAGACACAGTCTCAATGTTTAAAACTCGATTAAAGACTCATCTGTTTAGTTTGGCCTTTGATTAATCTGTTACATAGTTACTATATCTCGTATCTTTTCTCCGAGGTTCACCTTGAGAGTATATTGCAGTCGGAGCCTACAATACCAGCATCGCTGCTCCGACATGGAATGAAAGCCTGGCGTTCATCAACAGACATTTACAGTGACAATATCAAAACCCAGAACTTTCATTTTTACCTTTACTTAGTCTGATTGTGTGATTTGTGTGTGACTTGTGTATTTGTCTGTATTTTGTGTAATTTGTGTGTTAACGGGCCGCCCAATGGAGGATAGGTTCCCTTTTGAGTCTTGGTTCTCCCGAGGTTTCTTCCTATTCCCCACCATCATAGGGAGTTTTTCTCGCCACTGTCGCCTTTGGCTTGCTCATTAGGGTTCTGGACCCATAGTATTGTTAACCTTTTAAATCCTGTAAAGCGCTTTGTGACAACATGTGTTGTGAAAAGCGCTATACAAATAAACTTTGATTTGATTTGATTTGAGCTCCAAACTACGAGTTTAGGATGCTGTTTAACGATTATGTCGGGAGCCGCTCGGCTGGCAATCTAGACTAACAATAGAAACCAATACAAAGCGAAGTATACTAAAAATTGCACAGATACTAAATGCGATGCCACTCGCTCGCAGAGGTTTAAATGACGCTGATGGCGTGTAGGAACATTCACTGATAACCATACATCTATAATAATAAACCCTTTAAATTTAGTGCTGTCGTTAACAGTCTACCACTATAGATTCACGTACCCTCCTATAATCTTAATTCGACGTTATCGCTAAACAGTATTCTGAACTAGTAATATGGAGCTGTCTAGCTGGATGTCGGCTAGTATTTCACTCAACATAATTTTCAAACAAAAGTTATGAACCATCTTCATTTCAACAAATGGTGATTCGGAGCTCGTCGGGATGATTTTAAACGAGTGGCCGATACGCAGAGTCACCCAAGAGTCTTTAGATGTCTGTCAGCAGAGGCAGGCGTATGGAGTCACCGCGCTGCGTTCAAAACAGTGACAAGCGCGAAGTGCTGGGTGCAAAGCTGGAAACGTTAGTCTGCAATCATCACAGTGTATCTAAGCTATTAACATAAATCCTTTCCAGTCTCGCTTAACAGGACTCTTTCAGTGCTGCATTTATTTCAATATAAAGTGTAAAAGCCTGTCATTTTTTGATCAGGCAACATTGTGGAAGGCTCTCAGGAATGATTTGCTGTGCTGTCACTCGTTTGGCCACGCCCCTATCTGTTAATACCACGCCCCTCACGTTAGATCGGGGCCAAAAGTCTGAACTGAAAAGAAGATCTGAAACTGAAAAAAACAGCTTCGAAACTTGAAAAAAAAATGTGAAAGTGAAAAAAAGATCCGAAACTCAAAAAAATAAGATCTGAATCTGGAAAAAAAAGAGTCTGAAATCTGAAATACATTAAACCTCAAATATCAAAATATACAGCAACCTGAAACTTGAAAAAAAATAATTGATTCAAAATAAATACAGAATTGAATCAAAATTGTATTTAAACTGAAAAAACATTTGCTTCACTTATTTTTATTTTGAATCGATTGTGGTATTTTTCGATGTTCAGGCTCAACACTGTAACTTTCAGTTTCAGATCTCATTTTCAAATGAACAAAACATTTGTCCCTAATTTAACACCATAAAAAGATCCATAGCTGCATTATCTGGACATCAAACATAAAACAATTGCACAATGTTGCTTATTTTATCATATTTAATCTAAATGCAATTCTTCAGGATTTCAAGAACTATAACAACTAACATTAGTTAGTCTGACAAATTCATGTGACCAATAACTTCTGTTGACAAAGAGACACAAGCTCAAACTAATTCAAAACAGCAGATGACAAAATTAGACAGAACATTAGATGGATTAAGAGAAGAGGCTGATATAAGAGCTCTAATGCTTGCAGTCTCCCCTTTTAAAAGGTGCAGGATCACTCTTGCTGTTCTATTACACCATGCTTAACAAATCAGGTTCAGGTCATAACTATCATTGTAGAAGGATACCATATTGACATGAGTGTGGGGTACTAGAATATTAAATAAAGTTTTATTTTTAAAATAAAAAAATATTTTTACATCAGTTATAAATAATTTTAATGTAATAAACAAGAGTGAGATAATGCATAGCAATCCATCCCATTGCACTGTATATACTGTGCAGACCAGCAGGTGGAAGCGCAACTAAAAACACACAAAGGAAGTTTCCACCAAAGAAGTAAAAACTGGTTGTGTTCAATAGTGTGCATGGCACCTAAGTATTTAAATAGATTGATCAACACAATTTTATTCTTTCTGGTTTTCCCTTCAACCAAATTTAGTACTCAAAAGGGATGCTCAATAAAATTAAATACAATTGGAAAATTTGATATTTTTGGTTTTATCACAAATTTGGGCTTCTGGTGGTGGGGATAACTGGTGTATAAAGGGCTGCTTCACTGGATATAAAAGCACTCAAATAAAACTGACATTCTGCATTTTAGCCTTATAGATTATATATTAAATATAGTACAATCATGGTAGAATTCAGTTTACCTTTTTTCAGTCATGTGCAGGGTGTGATTTACTGAACTTTCACTTGCTGGTGTAAGAAACTTGAAGCAACCTTTTGATACTGCTGGTGAAAACAACAAATGACAATTTAAAGCAAACCAATTCTCTACTGAAATGAATCTTGAACAGATTTAATTTGTGCTTGTTTTTTTAATGGAGGTAAGCTTGATGACATTACTTTGAATTTTGAGCTAAATCACAAGAGTATCACACATTTAGTGAGAGTCTTTGTGGCAGAAGAAAAATGTTCAAATATATTTGACTGGACACAGAATATTTTCTAGAAATACGTTCTACAAATAAACTGACCTGTATATGATTTGGAGGTCTTGCCAAGTGATTCTTCAGCTTTCTTCTTTTCTCCATTGTTCACTGCCACCATCTCCTCCATCTTCTCCAGTAGCTCTGTGATCTGAGTGTCATCACCCCTGTTCTTATTGTTGAGAACATGATACCTGTTCCCACATTTCTCAACCAGCCACTGGAGGGCGCTGTCACTCTCAATGTGCTGCTCTATGGGTGTGTCTCCCAGACAGTCCCCATATGTGAACAGAACTATAGTGTGAGTCCAGACTCTCTCAGTGAGAAGTTCCATGTGTCCCTTTACTACTCTTCTGTCATGGTCTTTAAAGGTTCTTCCCAGCTCTAAGACCAGCAGTAGAACATAGGGTTCTGGAGGACACAGAGACACAATCTCCTGTTTCAATTTCTCACTGCTCTCCTCTAGAGGTTTATTCCTCCACCATCCTGGAGCTTCAACCACAGTGATCTTCCTCCCTGCTACTTCTCCCTGTCTCTTCACACACTGAGCAGTTCTCTTTAACTCAAACTCCTCTCTGCCCAGGATGGTGTTTCCTGCTGAACTCTTCCCAGCACCTCTGTGTCCCAGCAGAACAATCCTCAGATCTGAGAGATAGTGTGGATAAGCTACAAAAAAGCACCAATCAAATAAAATGTATAGCTATTTGTTTTCATTGTCAATATTTAAAACAATTGAAATATTTTAATAAGTGGTGTGTGTACTAAATATAATGTCCCAAACAAAAAAATATAGAACACCTATGACAGTTGAGGAAATAATTCAAATCAAATCAAATCAAATATATTTGTATAGCGCTTTTCACAACACATGTTGTCACAAAGTGCTTTACAGGATTTACAAGGTTAATTATAATTATTAATTATTATTAATTAAGGGTAATTATTTGCTCCCTTGTGTGACGATGGGAGCGTAGTGAAGGACGAGACACAAAACCTCCGAATACAGCAGACGTCACAGACACACACAATTATTGACAGGTATTGCACAATAGCGCACGAGTAACACTGACTTCCACACAGAGACGTGTACACATTAGACAACGACGAGCAGAGGACACTGCGCGAGCGCACATTAAATAGACAAACCACATTAGCCCCACGTGATTACGAGACGAGTCACAGGTGAGACAGATTATCACACGACATAGCCATAACCACGGAAATCCACCGACGCAGACGATGCACGTGGACAACGTTAACACACGCCCAAAAGGGAGGGGCCGGGGTCCTCACCGTGACACCTTGTTGATTTTGTAAGTTTTCCCACTGACATAGACATGAACAGTCTATCATTTAAAGGGGTTTAATTTAACCCATTACTTCATAATGTGTTACCAATGGTTTTCTTGGTGACTGTGGTGCCAGCTGCCTTAAGATCATTAACAAGTTTCCCCCATGTAGTTTTAGGCAGATTTTTCACCTTCCTCGTGATCAAGGATACCCCACCAGGGGAGATTCTGTATGGAGCCCCAGATTAAGATCGATTGACAGTCATTTTGTATATCTTCCATTTTCTTACAGTGGCACCAACAGTTGTCTCCTTCTCACCCAGCGTTTTATGGTTTTGTAGCTCATTCCAGCCTTGTGTAGGTCTATAATCTTCTCCCTGATGATCTTTAGAAAGATCTTTGCTCTTGCCCATGTTGGAGAGATTAGAGTCTGATTTAATTAATAATTAATTGAGTCTGTGGACTATGGCAAGTCGTTCAGGAAATAAATATATATATAGAATGACTGCTAAGTCTGAATATATGGAATGAAACCTGAGAATATGGAATGAAGTGTGAATATATGGAATGAAAGTCTGAATATATGTAATGAAACCTGAGAATATGGAATGAAGTCTGAATATATGGAATGAAAGTCTGAATATATGGAATATATTGTGTGACTCCGCACAACTCTCGCAAACCTGCACGAGCGGCAGAGGCGTTTATACTTGGCGATCGATCACGATATAATACTTAATTTGTGTCCATTTACACCTCCCCTTCCGCTGACAATTTACACTAAATGGTGTAATACACTGAAGGTGCTGTGGTCAGATGAGACAAAAAAATGAGCTCTTTGGTATTAACTCAACTTGCCGTATTTGGAGAAAGACAAATACTGACTATGACCCAAATAACTCCGTCCCCACTGTCAAGCATGGAGGTGGAAACATTATGTTTATGGGGTGTTTCTTTGCTATGGGCACAGGACTATTTCACCACATCAGTGGGAGACTGGATGGAGCCATGTACCATAAAATCCTGAATGACAACCTCCTTCCCTCCACCAAGACACAAAAAATGGGTCGTGGCTGGGTCTTCCAGCACGACTATGACCCAAAACATACAGCCAAGGCAACAAAGGAGTGGCTCAAAAACACATTAAGGTCATGGTGGCTTAGACAGTCTCCAGACCTCAGTCTTATAGAAAATGTATGGAGAGAGTTGATGGTCTGAATTGCCAAGTGACAGCCTCAAAATCTTAATGAATTAAAAAATTATAGACCAGGGGTGCTCATTACGTCGATCGCGATCGAAGGAAGTGTCGGTCGATCGCGAAGGAATGTGCGTAAATCGCGTGACATTAAAAAGTAGTGGATGAATCGCCCATCTGCACTGACGGTTGTATTTTGATTGATATTCATGGTAGCCAATCTGCATTACGCCCCCCCCCCCCACCCGGCTCAACAAATTTCGTTCGCTACCTCACAACCCCCCACCCCCTGGTAGATCTTTCTGACTTGGTCATCTTATAAGTAGCTCGCAAGCTGAAAACTTGTGGGCACCCCTGTTATAGACTGTTCATATCTTGACCAGTGAACAAACTTACAAAATCAACAAGGGATCATATAATTATTTGTGCAACTGTATGTAGTCTACATATTTCATAGAATATGTAATGTATTAATGAAGGTTTATTTATTTTCCAACAAAGCTCACATCTTAAAAAGAAAGCTATGTGACATGTTATGTGTGATTGGCATTTCAGGGTAAATATAGGATTCTTACACATTTTGGATCTGATGTCCTCTTTGCATTTCTGTACCTTCATCATCCTCTCTCTTCCTCTCTCTTCTAATACTCTCTTCTTCTCTTCCACCTCCTGTAGATTCTTTCTGTCCATTTCAAAATGGCAGCCACTGTTTGCTGCCACCATCTCCTCTATCTTCTCCAGCAGCTCTGTGACCTGAGTGTCATCACCCCTGTTCTTATTGTTGATAACATGATACCTATTCCCACATTTCTCAACCAGCCACTGGAGGGCGCTGTCTTCACTCTCAATGTGCTGCTCTATGGGTGTGTCTATCAGATAGTCCCCATATGTGAACAGAACTATAGTGTGACTCCAGACTCTCTCAGTGAGAAGTTTCATGTGTCCCTCTAACACATTTTTCATTTTCTTTTTTAACAGGCCATCCACACGTAAGACCATCAGTAGAACATGGGGTCCTGGAGGACACAGAGACACACTGAGCACAATCTCCTGTTTCAGTATCTCACTGCTCTGCTCTACAGGTGCATTTATCCACCATCCTGGAGCTTCAACTACAGAGATCTTCCTCCCTGCTACGTCTCCCTGTCTCTTCACACACTGAGCAGTTCTCTTTAACTCAAACTCCTTTTTGCCCAGGATGGTGTTTCCTGCTGAACTCTTCCCAGCACCTCTGTACCCCATCAGAACAATCCTCAGATCTGAGAGATAGTGTGGATAAGCTGCAAAAAATGCACCAATCAAATAAAATGTATAGCTATTTGTTTTCATTGTCAATATTTTAAACAATTCAAATATTTTTAATAAGAGGTGTGTATAATAATGTCCCTATCAAAATTATAGAACAGCTATTACAGTTGAGGAACGAATTATTTGCTCCCTTGCTGATTTTGTAAGTTTGCCCACTGACAAAGATATGAACAGTCTATCATTTAAAGGGTGGGTGTATATTAACAGTGAAAGAATAAAAAATTTATTGTATAAAATATACATTTTATATATATATATATGAGTTCTGGCTCCTACAAACCAGTTAGACACTCCTAATCAACTCGTTACCTGCATTAAAGACTCCTGTCTTAAATTGTCACCTGTATAAAAGACACCTGTCCACAGAATCAATAATTATTAATTAAATCAGACTCTAATCTCTCCAACATGGGCAACAGCAAAGATCTTTCTAAAGATCATCAGGGAGAAGATTATAGACCTACACAAGGCTGGAATGAGCTACAAAACCATAAAACGCTGGGTGAGAAGGAGACAACTGTTGGTGCCACTGTAAGAAAATGGAAGATATACAAAATGACTGTCAATCGATCTTAATCTGGGGCTCCATACAGAATCTCCCCTGGTGGGGTATCCTTGATCACGAGGAAGGTGAAAAATCTGCCTAAAACTACATGGGGGAAACTTGTTAATGATCTTAAGGCAGCTGGCACCACAGTCACCAAGAAAACCATTGGTAACACATTATGAAGTAATGGGTTTTAACCCATTACTGCATAATGTGTTACCAATGGTTTTCTTGTTGACAGTCTTTTATCGTTGACTGTTGACAGTCATTTTAAAATCCTGTTGTGCCCAAATGGTTCCCCTGCTAAAGAAGACACATGTGCAGGCCCATCTGATGTTTGCCAGTGAACACCTGGAGGATTTTGAGAGTGGTTGGGAGAGGGTGTTGTGGTCAGATGAGACAAAAAAAATGAGCCCTTTGGTATTAACTCAACTCGCCGTATTTGGAGGAAGAGAAATGCTGACTATGCCCAAATAACTCCGTCCTCACTGTCAAGCATGGAGGTGGAAATATTATGTTTGGGGGGTGTTTCTCTGCTAAGGGCACAAGATTACTTCACCACATCAGTGGGAGACTGGATGGAGCCATTTACCGTAAAATCCTGAATGACGACCTCCTTCCCTCCACCAGGACATTAAATGGGTTGTGGCTGGGTCTTCCAGCACGACTATGACCCAAAACATACAGCCAAGGCAACAAAGGAGTGGCCCAGAAACACATTAAGGTCATGGTGGCTTAAACAGTCTCCAGACCTTAATCCCATAGAAAATGTATGGAGAGAGTTGATGGTCTGAGTTGCCAAGTGACAGCCTCAAAATCTTAATGAATTAAAAATTATAGACTTGAAATTATAGACTGTTCATATCTTGGTCAGTGAACAAACTTAAATCAACAAAAGATCAAATAATGATTTCATCAACTGTATGTAGTCTACATATTTCATAGAATATGTAATTTATTAATGAAGGTTTATTTATTTTCCAACAAAGCTTATAAATGTGTGATTGGCATTTCATGGTAAATATAGGATTCTTACAAATTTTAGATCCGATGTCCTCTTTGCGTTTCTGTACCTTCATCATCCTCGCTCTTCCTCTCTCTTCTAATCGTCTCTTTTTCTCTTTGACAATCTCTAGAATCTTTCTGTCCATTTCAAAATGGCAGCCACTGTTTGCTGCCACCATCTCCTCTATCTTCTCCAGCAGCTCTGTGACCTGAGTGTTATCACCCCTGTTCTTATTGTTGAGAACATGATACCTGTTCCCACATTTCTCAACCATCCACTGGAGGGCGCTGTCTTCACTCTCAATGTGCTGCTCAATGGGTGTGTCTCCCAGATAGTCCCCATGAGAGAACAGAACTATAGTGTATCGCCAGAATCTGTCAGTCAGAGGTTTCATGTGTCCCTCTAGAACTCTTCTCTCATAATCTTTAAAGGGTGTGTCCACACGCAACACCAGCAGTAGAACATGGGGTCCTGGAGGACACAGAGACACACTGAGCACAATCTCCTGTTTCAGTATCTCACTGCTCTCCTCTACAGGTTCATTCATCCACCATCCTGGAGCTTCAACCACAGTGATCTTCCTGCCTGCTACCACTCCCTGTCTCTTCACACACTGAGCAGTTGTCTTTAACTCAAACTCCTCTCTGCCCAGGATGGTGTTTCCTGCTGAACTCTTCCCAGCATGTCTGTTCCCCAGCAGAACAATCTTCAGATCTGAGAGATGGTGTGGGTCACCTGCAAAATACATATGTTTATTTGTCAGTTAACAGAATAAAAACAAGATTTCCAGGGGCGACAGCTCTTCAGCTCCAGCTGCTACAGGCTGCACATTCTGTGATGCGGGGACAGAGGCTGTAACCAAAAGGCTTTATTATCCATCTTAAAAGAACACAAGCACTCAGGCCACTTGGCAGGACAAACACAAAAGTATACTCAGGTGTACAAAATGAGAGAGGTGATCCACAGATGATCAGCAGCTTCAGTGCAGAGCAGGCTACTTCCCACGTTGCAAGGTGAAGGTTGAATGCACAGTACTGGACAGCACGACCTGTGGACTTTTATTAGGCCCAATACTAATGAGGGACAGGTGTCAGTAATGGGGTGATTGTGATAAGGGGCGTGACCTGGAATGAGAGGGTGTGCGCTGTGTGGGAGTGGGCATGAGTGGCTGAGAGGATGTGCTCGTGCGTGCCCTCTGGTGGCGTCTTGTCCGACCCACCGTGACATAGTGACATTCTGACAGGCTGTTTATTATTCAAAATTGCAAGTGTTATCATGCACTGGCTCTGTTGACGACTTTCTTGTCCCCTGCCTCTTATGCTTGTTTTCTTCTATTTATATTTACTTTAAAAACTTAAATTGTTCATTAACATTACTTACTTTACAGACAATTTATATAATTTAAATTTAAGTATGTATAAAGGTTCTATACAAATAAAGATATTAGAATAATTATCACATTAGATATTTTATGTTTTTCTATAAATAGAAACACAAAAAGGTGCTATACCCATTTTTAATTTGATGTCCTCTCTTGGTTTCTGTGCCTTCATCATCCTCTCTCTTCCTCTCTCTTCTAATCGTCTCTTTTTCTCTTCCACCTTCTGTAGAATCTTTCTGTCCATTTCAAAATTGCAGCCACTGTTTGCTGCCACCATCTCCTCTATCTTCTCCAGCAGCTCTGTGACCTGAGTGTCATCACCCCTGTTCTTATTGTTGAGAACATGATACCTGTTCCCACATTTCTCAACCAGCCACTGGAGGGCGCTGTCTTCACTCTCAATGTACTGTTCTATGGGTGTGTCTATCAGATAGTCCCCATGTGTGAACAGAACTATAGTGTGACTCCAGACTCTCTTACCAAGTGTATTTGCTAATGCTTGAAATACATCTTTAGGAATTTTATTTAAAGAAAACACGGCAGGTAGGATAAGTAGTATACAGTGGGGTCCTGGAAAACACAGAGACACACTGAGCATAACCTCCTGTTTATGAAACTCTGTGCTCTCTTCCAAAGGTATAGTAATACACCATCCTGGAGCTTCAACCACAGTGATCTTCCTCCCTGCTACTTCTCCCTGTCTCTTCACACACTGAGCAGTTCTCTTTAACTCAAACTCCTCTCTGCCCAGGATGGTGTTTCCTGATGAACTCTTCCCAGCACCTCTGTTCCCCAACAGGACAATCCTCAGATCTGAGAGATAGTATGTGTCACCTGCAGTGCAACAAACAAAGACTGATTTCACATCCAACTGTAAACAAATGACCTCTGAAATACTTTTAATCAGAAAACATTGCTTACTCACTTATTAAAATTCTGATGTCCTCTCTCTGTTTCTGTGCCCTTATCATCCTCTCTCTTCCTCTCTCTTCTAATCGTCTCTTTTTCTCTTCCACCTCCTGTAGAATCTTTCTGTCCATTTCAAAATGGCAGCCACTGTTTGCTGCCACCATCTCCTCTATCTTCTTCAGCAACTCTGTGACCTGAGTGTCATCACCTCTGTTCTTATTGTTGAGAACATGATACCTGTTCCCACATTTCTCAACCAGCCACTGGAGGGCGCTGTCTTCACCCTCAATGTGCTGCTCTATGGGTGTGTCTATCAGATAGTCTCCACATGTGAATAGAACTATAGTGTGACTCAATAGTTTCTCACTCAGAATCCATAGATTTCCCTCCATAGCTTTCTGCCACTCCGCACTGAATGATGCAGTGAGTTCTACAACTAACATCACACAATGAGGTCCTGGCTGACACTGTGACATGCTAAGGACAATCTCCTGCTTGATTAGTTCAGGGGTAAGGTCAAACCATCTTCCATGTCTCCCTGACCACCATCCTGGAGCTTCAACCACAGTGATCTTCCTCCCTGCTACTTCTCCCTGTCTCTTCACACACTGAGCAGTTGTCTTTAACTCAAACTCCTCTCTGCCCAGGATGGTGTTTCCTGCTGAACTCTTCCCAGCACCTCTGTTCCCCAGCAGAACAATCCTCAGATCTGAGAGATGGTGTGATTCACCTGCAGTGCAAAAAACAAATACTGATTTTACATCTAACTAAACAAATGAGCTCTGAAATACACAGAAAATATTGCTTACTCACTTATTAAAATTCTGATGTCCTCTCTCTGTTTCTGTACCTTCATCATCCTCTGTTTTCCTCTCTCTTCTAATACTCTCTTCTTCTCTTCCACCTCCTGTGGAATCTTTCTGTCCATTTCAAAATGGCAGCCTCTGTTTGCTGCCACCATCTCCTCTATCTTCTCCAGCAGCTCTGTGACCTGAGTGTCATCACCCCTGTTCTCATTGTTGAGAACATGATACCTGTTCCCACATTTCTCAACCAGCCACTGGAGGGCGCTGTCTTCACTCTCAATGTACTGCTCAATGGGTGTGTCTTGTAAATACTCTCCATAGGTGAACAGAACTATCATGTGTCTCCACACTCTGTTGGTGAGCAGCTCTAGATTCTTCATTAGTTCATTCATGTCCTCATTTTGGAATTTCTTGTTCAAATTAACCACCACTAGTACAGCGTGTGGTCCTGGTGGACACAGAGACACACCAAGAACCATTTCCTGTTTGAGTGGCCTGGGTTCATAAATACCAATCTTTGTTTTTCTCCATTCTGGTGTGTTAACCACAGTGATCTTCCTCCCGGCTATTTCTCCCTGTCTCTTCACACACTGAGCAGTTGTCTTTAACTCAAACTCCTCTCTGCCCAGGATGGTGTTTCCTGCTGAACTCTTCCCAGACTCCACATTTCCCACTAGAACAGCCCTCAGTTCATAGGAAGAGCACTCAGACACTGCTTCAAAATAAAAGTCATACATTGTTACATAACAGTCTAAATATTATATTTATCAAAGAAATGTTACATTGAGGTTAATAATGCAACTCGTAGTATACAAATTTCATGCTAAATGAAATATTCTTCAGAGGCTCACAGAAACGCAGTGAGTGAGACAGTACTTGGTGTATTGTACCTTGTGAAATGTAAAAACTCAATTACAGTTGGAACTTGACCTGCTAACTCACCTGTGCAGTGGGGGATGTCACCGGTGGCCATGTTTCAACTTGTCTCCTTCTCTTATCTCCTATCTGGAATGAAAAGGTAAAAACACATTTGATCCTTCCTTCACTGATGGAATGTCAACACACAAGTACTGAAAGGGGATCAGAGGGCAGTACCCTCACTTCAACATTTTACTCTTGGGCATAACGTGACTTTTTCCTGTTATAGAACAACCGCACCCACAATGTTTATGAGACTGTATGAGACCCCATTTGGGATTATTGTAACGATTCAGGTGCTAACACAGGTGAAGTAGGACACAATTGCATTGAGACCAGGGTTGTATTTACAGTAGACTCTGTATTTAATTCAGGACACACAGACAAATGACCAATGAACAAACTCTTAACACGGTGACGAGACAGACGAGGCATTTTGGACGGACCACGTGACACTGGAATTCAATAGACAAAACTCACCATAAAACTTGGGCATATAACAATACAAAGGTAAAACAGTAACAAACTCTTAACGTGGTGACAAGATCAACGAGGCATTTAGATAGACCACATAACATTATGGGATTCAGTATACTCTGGTAATACACGAGTGGGAGAGAACAGGGAGGGAACAAGAGGACTTGGAAAAACAGGTGATGGTTCCGATAAGAAAAACAGAGTATTAACCATATAATTCAGAAATAAAGCAATACACCCAAGCAAAGGATCTTAATTAAACATGGGGAACAACTAAACACAACAAAGCTGCAAACCACTAAATGCGCTAAAAAAGAAACCTAACTCACGAATGCAATAAACTAACCCCGAGGCAAGCACATACTTAATGCCAACAAACAACTATGACAATGGAACGTATAATAACACTAGGAGATAGAGAAGACTGATAATAAAGATAGAAACGAAGACTAGAATAAACCTACAGTAAACAAGGGGTGAGGACATAGGAAACTCAAAACAACCTGGGAATGTGGAGAGCACGAAACAATGATCGACAAGGGCCGTCTACAAACTAAGGATTTAAATAACAAGATAGTTTAGGAGGCAACAAGGTACATGTCAAACACATAACACAAAGGGTTGGAACTAGGCAGCGAAAGAAAAATACTAAAACAGACAAAAAGATGTAAGTGAACGACAGGGGGGCGGAGTAATGCGTTACAATTATCAATTATGTCTGTTGGAATTAGCACCATTTTATTCTAACTCACCGTTGTAACCTCTTATGACTGTCTAAAAGAAGCATGATGGGAAAAATGATTGTAGCAAGTGTTCATTTGATGACCTTATGCTAACACCTATTTGTTTGTGACACTGCTAGTCTGCTTATAGTGCTTTGATCTGGGCCAGCTGGAGTCAGTCATGTACACTTGTTGAGCTGAACACAACGATCACATGGATCTGGTCTTGTGTGAACTTGTGTGAAGTTAATTTATTTCAGTAGAAGTCAAACACATATATAGATTCATGACAAACAGAGCAATCTATTTCAAGTGGTTATTTCTGTTAATGTTGATGATTATGGAAAATCGCAGCCTTGAAAGGATTGTAAAGAAAAGTTAATTCAAACATTTTGTGGAGATGTGGTGTCAGTGCTTCAAGAGCCACCACACACAGATATATCCAGGACATCCAGTCTCGTTCCTTGTGTCAGGATACTCATGACCAAGAGAAAACGCCAGAAGCATCTTACCTGGGCCAAGGAGAAAAAGAAGTGGACTGTTGCTCAGTCCAAGTAAATTTTGCATTTCATTTGGAAATCAAGATCCCAGAGTCTGGAGGAAGAGTGCAGAGGCATACAATCCAAGCTGCGTGAGGTCTAGTGTGAAGTTTCCACAATCAGTGATGGTTTGGGAAGCCATGTCATCTGCTGGTGTAGGTCCACTGTGTTGTATCAAGACCAAAGTCAGTGCAGCTGTCTACCAGGACATTTTGGAGCATTTCATGCTTCCCTCTGCTGACGAGCTTTTGGAGATGGACATTTCATTTTCCAGCAGGACTTGGCATCTGTCCACACTGCCAGAAGTACCAATACCTGGTTTAATAACCACAATATCACTGTAGTTGACCAGCAAACTTGCCTGACCTAAACACCAGAGAGAATCTATGGGGTATCGTCAAGAGGAAGATGAGAGACACCAGACCTAACAATGCAGACAAGCTGAAGACTGCTATCAAAGAAATACATGCTGAAGAGGGCTGCACAGGTGACTCATGACTTTTCAAAGAAGTGAGGACCAAGACCAGATGCAGGCAACAGATTACCAGCTGAATGCAAACAGAAAGTAAAGGCTATCTGTTAAAGAGATGATATCAGTTCCAATCTGGTTTTAGGCCCCATCACAGTACTGAAACAGCATTAGTTAAAGTAACAAATGATCTCCTCCTTGCATCAGATCAAGGCTATGTATCACTGTTAGTGCTTCTTGATCTTAGTGCAGCTTTCGACACAATTGATCATAGGATCTTGCTAAAAGGTTAGAACGCTGGGTTGGAGTCTCAGGCACAGCCCTTTCATGGTTTCAGTCTTACTTAACAAATCTGTAACAAACAAAGCTAAGCAGGTGGGACACATATGCAGATTTGGAGTTTTAATCAAAGGAACTAACACAAAAAAACATACTATTACAAAGACCTGAGGTGACAAGAACGGCTAAACACAAAGAGCATGTACAACAAAAAATCATAAACAACAAACCAGAACATCTCTCACAACTTACAACATTCAATAACCCACAACCACCAGGACCAAACACAGGACTTAAATACATCAACCAAACAAGGGACACAACAAGACACACCTGAAGGTGATAACGAGGGGCAGGGAACATGGCAGGGGTGTGAAACCAGAGACAACTAGGAAATGTCAAAATAAAAGACACGCAAACACAGAGAACAAAACAAAAGTCAAAACTAAAAAGGGGGGAGACAGGAACACATGACAAAATCGCTATCAGTTTGTAGAGCTCAATAATATTTCATCCAAACGTACAATGGTTAAATATGGGGTCCCGCAAGGCTCCATCTTAGGACCACTATTATTTACATTATATATGCTACCATTGGGCACAGTTATAAACAAACATGGTGTCAATTTTCACTGCTATGCGGATGACACTTAACTTTACATATCAGCCAAACCCGATGACAAACTCAGTTTAGGAAAAATTGAGGCCTGTGTAAGAGATATTAAATGCTGGATGTCTCTAAACTTCCTACAATTAAATGAGGACAAAACAGAAGTTCTCCTTCTGGGCCCTAAGGCCGCAAGACAGAAAATTCCAAATTTAATGCTTAATCTTGCAGACTATGTCAAAATAAAAGACACGCAAACACAGAGAACAAAACAAAAGTCAAGACTGACAAGGGGGGAGACAGTAACACATGACAGAACCCCCCTCCAAGGCGCGCCGCTCCGAGGTGCGCAACGGAAACCAAATGTTACACGCCCAGGCGTAGGGTCGGTGTAGACAGATTACTGTGTAACCTGAAACAGGATAAAAACGGATGGGACACAGGAATTGTATCTGATAACTGCAGATGCCTCTCAGCTCTGAGAGGCGGAGCTAATCGCTGCAGCTACCAGCTCACCCAAGGCCCCAGCTCCGCCCCTGTCTGTCATAACAGCAGCCAGAGGACCCAAATTTTGCTAGCAGAAGTCCATAACAATTTCTCAATAAAATAAAATATCCAAATAAACCACGTACCACAAATGTGACAACAGTTTGAGGGTGTCACACTCTCCCGGACAAAAATAAAATGACAAAATAAAATGATAACAGCAATCATGTTTCTTATTCCTCCCATGTTCTCATCTTTTAGTGAACAGGGGTAGTGTAACTGTAGGGTACATATGTATGTGGCATATAAAAGTGTTGTGTAGGCGTGGTAGCCCAGAGTGGTGGTGCAAGGAGGGGTTGTGTGTGAGTCGCCACCAAAAATGTTGGTGAGGTATGATTCAGTGCATTTCCTAGTGGGTTGTGTGGTCTAGTGCATGCCCCAATGACATTCACCCTAGGGTGGACCTGTAGGGAAGGTTGTCCTAATGTTTCATATGTCAAGATCTGCTTTGGCCTCCTCTCTCTCGCTGACCGTCTACATTCAGTATGTGTGTTGGTGGCAAAGGGTAATGGACACACTCCCTCCAGTCCTGATTCTGTTTCATCTTCACCGAGTACCTCAGGTTCAGCTGGGTCATTCAGTGACGCATTTTCGGACCACTGGGTTGGTCCACTTGTGTCCGACAGGAGTTCACCCTGTCCCTGCCTCACACCTCTGTCCAGCCCGTAGGTGGACCATTCACCTTCTGAGGTCGGGTCCCTCTGAGCTTGGGTAGGCCTTTCACAATAGGCATCTTTCCTTCTTACCTCTTCCCTAACAGGCATCCTCAACCAGTAACCTCCTGGGCTTTCTTCTTGCTCCGAATCAGTTGTATCTCTGGAGGGGACATGTTCTCTTAAGTTCCTACTGGTTAAATTTGGTCTCTGTCTTGGTTTGGCTTTAGATGATGATTTGGCATGATCTGGGGGTGCAAAGATAGGTAAGTCATTCACCAACAGCAACAGATTGCGATGCAGGGTCCTTGTCCTCCGATGGTCACCTGTCTCAGGAGCGACCACATAAACTGGATTACTGGCTACCTGTTCTTTTACCACATATATGGCTCTTTCCCAGTATGATCGCAGTTTACCCGGACTTCCCCGCTCACCAAGGTTTCTCACTAGCACTCGGTCCCCAGGCTGTAGGACTATCCCCTTTGTCTTCCGGTCATAGTAGGATTTTCCCCGAGCGCTGGACTGCTTGCTGTTCTCCTCTGCAATCTTGTATGCTTCAGTCATTTTGTGTGACCATTGCTTTGCATATCCCTCGTGTGTGTCTGAATCTTCCTCCCCAGTAAGTCTAAACAGCAAGTCGACAGGTAACCGAGGGTGGCGACCATACATTAAAAAGTAAGGGGAGTATCCGGTGGACTCGTGCCGGGTACAGTTGTATGCATGAATCACTTGAGGCAGGTGGTCTTTCCATCGTTCCTTTTCCTTCTCTTCCAGAGTGCGCAGCATCTGTAGTAGGGTTCGGTTAAACCTTTCAACAGGGTTGCTCTGGGGGTGGTATGGGGATGTTCTGGAGTGGCCTATCCCCGACAGTCGTTGCAGTGTTTTAAAAAGCTCATTCTCAAACTCTCTGCCTTGGTCATGGTGTAGCTTGGAGGGGTATCCGAAACGAGGGATGAAATCATTAAAAATCCGTTCCGCTGCCGTCCGACCAGATTTGTTTTTTGTCGCATAGGCCTGAGCAAATCTCGTAAAGTGGTCCACCACCACCAAGATATACTCGTACCCTCACCGACTGCTCTCTAGATGCATGTAATCAATACATACAAGTTCAAGGGGTGAACTTGAGGTGATGCTACCCAGCGGGGCACGTACATGGGTAACTGGCTTTTTCTGTGCAATACATGGACACCGCCGAGTGACATAGGCCTCAACATCTTTCTTCATGTATGGCCAGTAAAATCTCTCTCTCACTAGGTGAAGAACTCGCTCAGTGCCGACATGGGCCATATCGTCATGGAGGTGTTTCATCACGACCTGTCTGTACTTGGCAGGGAGTACAAGTTGTCTTCGCTCCCTTGTCCGCCTATAGAGAATGTCATCCTCCAGATGTAGCCTCCTCCACTCATGCAGGAGTTTTCTGGTCGCCCCACTCACTCCATTCCTTAAGTCCCTTGTGAGGATGGTGTTTGTCTCCTTCAGTGTTATCACATGCCCGATTAAGTCATCTTCCCTCTGTGCTTTCACGAGCTCATCATGACTGATTGGTGGCCGAGTCATGCCCAATGACGGATGGGCTCCTGTGGAAGACATGACCAGAGCTGCAATCCATGCCACATCCTTTTGCTCAGCTGCTTTACTTCCTTGCCAAGTCGCATGCAGCACATCTGAAGACAACTCCTCTGTACATTCCTGCATATAACTGTCAATATCAAGAGGGATGCGTGACAGTGTGTCTGCGTCACTGTTTGCCTTCCCAGGTCTGTATTTCACCTCAAACCGAAAGTCTGCCAGTTCCCCCACCCAGCGGTGGCCCACTGCATTGAGTTTGGCAGTGCTCATTACATAAGTCAAAGGATTATTATCCGTATACACCGTGAAATGGGTAGCATAGAACAAGTAATCCCGAAACTTTTCACACACAGCCCACTTCAGCGCCAAGAACTCCAGTTTGCCACTGTGCATGTTATAGTTTTTTTCTGCTGGTGTCAATGTTCTTGACCCGTACCCTATGACCCTCATCTTTCCACCTTGACGCTGGTACAGGACCGCCCCTAGGCCTTCCTCTGAGGCATCTGTATGCAGGGTAAATGGCAGACTGAAGTCAGGATAAGCCAGCACTGGGGGTGATACCAGCATGCCAATGAGACATTCTAGTACGCCTGTGTGCTCTCCTGTCCACTCGATGGGGGTCCTGGAGGCCAGCTGGGGGCCCCTGGCTTTCCTTGTGGCTGAATGGACTTGTGCTGCCTCTGCCCTCCCTTTTAGCAGTTGGTAAAGGGGCCTGGCTATCCGGGAAAAGTCCTGTATATAGGACCGGTAATAGCTGAGAAACCCTAGGAGTTTCCTTACATCGCCGACTGTCTGTGGTGTCTTGTTCTTTAGACATAAGACAGCATCCAAATCCCTGGGGTCTATCTTTACCCCCTCCGCAGACACCAGGCGACCGACATACCTAACCTCTCGACGGAAAAGATCACACTTTTCTGGTCTGAGCTTTACTCCATGACGCTGGAGTGCCCTCAGGACTTTTCGGACCCCATCCAAATGCTCTTCAAAGGATTTGGCATAACAGAGGACATCATCGAGGTAAGGGATGCAACACTCATCTCTGAGAGTGTCTAACATCTCCTCCATACTTCGTTGGAATGCTGCTGGGGCATTAGATAGCCCAAAGGGGATCCGGACCCATTCATAAAGGCCCCAGGGTGTAATGAATGCGGTGTAGTGCCTTGAACCCTCCGCGATGAACCCCTGGTGGTATGCCTTTCCTTGGTCCAGAATACTGAACCATGCATAACCCCCGAGTGTGTTGAGGAGATCTCCAATACGAGGCAGTGGGTGCCTGTCTGCGACAGTCTTCTGGTTGAGGAGCCGATAGTCGACACAGAGGCGCAGTGTCCCGTCCTTTTTCCGGACACAAACGATGGGAGCGGAGTATGGTGACTTTGATTTTACTATCCACCCCTTGGCTAGAAGATCCTGAATATACTCCTTTACTTCCCTGAAGAGGGGTTTCGGTACTGCTGAATATGCTCGCTGCACTGGAATGCTATCTTTAAGATTTATGGACATTTGTAGATTTGGAATACAACCTATGTCAGATTCACCCCTTGCAAAAGCTTCCGACTCCTCACGTAACATCTTCCTGACTTCCTCTTGCTGCTCGGGTTCGAGATGGTTTAGATCAACTGGTGGATCCCACAGCTGAGTTGTTGGAGCTCCCCCAGTGGATGTGACTAACTCACCCCTGTCTCTCTCGTTGGGCACTTGCTCTTTAGTCGAATCAGTTTGAATAATTTTGTCAATTAGCTGAACTACACCGATCACTGATTTTCGTGGTAAGGTGATGTCATGCTTGGTGTGATTGCCCACTGGTACTGCTACGTATGGGTTTTTCGGGTTTTGGATCTTCAAAAGACCCTCTCCTACATCCAGCGGGTCTAGTTGCTCATTGTCCTCATCAGGTTCAAACAACACTAAGGCATCGGTGGAGTATAGGCTTGATGGGATGCTGCACTTTAGCCAAGTCGTTTGCCCTGCTGGCACAACCAAGTCCTGGTGACCAACCCTCAGATATTCAGGTGGAGTGACAGGCTTTTTAGTCTGCACGAAACTTACTAGAGCCCTTGCATCACTACTTGGAATTGAAACTGCACCACTAAGTAAGCTGACCAGTGTTGGTATCAGGTACTCGGACTGGCCTTGAATTAGCTCTTCTAGTACATTAAACCCCAATAATGGCCTCTCCAGTGGTAAGTGACTCACTAAGAAGGGCACACTTATGGACAAACTTGGGTTCTCTGTGCCAGGGAGGTTGACATTAACAGCTATCCAGCCCTCAAATGGGATAAGTTCACCATTAACCGCATACACCTCCAATTTTCCATCACGCTCCAGAAGATCAGTGAGTGGCCGGGGATCATGACCAGGTAAATATTTGTTTTTCCAGTCCCGGTCAATCATGCTCACCTGGGCTCCCGTGTCCAGCAAGGCAGCTACTGCAATCCCATTCAGGTTGCACTGTATAATTGCCTTTTTCCCAATAAGCTTCACAACCGGTTCGTTTTTGATGACTGATGGCTCAGATGTAGGTGGGGAGTGGTCCTTCTGTTCATGCTTCGAGTTGGTTTCCCCTGGGCATGGCCGAACCCTAGTATTATTCTGTCTCTCCCTGATGTGATGGGACTCTTTTGAGCCGATCATTGGTGGCCCCTCTCCAATGACCGGCCCCCGTTTCCCTGACACTCTGTTTTTTTTGTACAGCCGATGGCTCTGTGCCCCTCTTCCCCGCAGATGAAGCAGTGTGTGCACCGAGCCATGCCTTGTTCAACACATTTTGGACATTTAAACGTTTTCTCCCTTTTAGTCATAGGTGGTTTTTTTTCACCATACTTATAAGTGTGTTCAGAGTTGTTCCGGGTGGACTGCCGCATTGAGTCCACAATACTGGTTAGGGCGTCTATTTTGGCAGTTAGCTCCTTCAGTGCATCCTTCTTTCCTTTAACCCCGAGAACGTCTTGGGAGTAGACGCAGTCTGTTAGACCTTCCCCTTCAAGTTGAGCACTGTTCACTGCCGGCTGTCTGAAGCGGGGAGTCGCCCCTAATCTGCGCTGCCTCTCATTCTCATCGCTAGTGATCTTTGTTATCTGCCTCAAGATGGCCTGATCAGTGACTGAATTGTGTGACAGCAGTGGCTTCAGCTCTCTGCGAATGTCGTTATATTTATGGCCCAACCCCTGATGGACAGTATGTAGAAAGACCCCTTGAACTGTTTCAGAGTCATACCTTATGTCTGCATTGGCTTGTTTTGATGCAAAAAGAACCCTTTGCTTCAGCCCTATTACTCTGTAAAGGAACTGCTGGGGTGTCTCTGATTCACTCTGTTTTGTGCACATCAGTTCTTGGAGTAGTTCAGTACTATTTTTCTCTCCTAAATGTGACTGGAGGAACATCTTCAGCTCTGCTATTGTCATATCTTCCTTGTTCATCAGCATGTCCTTGAAGTTTCCCGGTTTCACGACTCTCAACACACTTCGGAAGATTTCAGCCTCACTAAAACCCTCTCGGACACCTTCTTCAATCTGTTTGCATATGTTATTGTAAGTGATGTCTGACCCCTGATCACCAATTTGACCCCCCTGTATTTTGAATTCTCTTCTATGTAAGTAAGAGAGGTCCCTTAGGGAGACCCTATCCTCATGTGTGGTATGAGTAGCATTTCCATATTGGGTCTTAATGTGTGGAATTTGACTGGTGGATGCCATTGACTGAGCGTGCTCAGGTGGGGTGGATTTTTCATTGATACACTGATGAAGCCTTCTACCTAGCTCCTCGTAGTCTGATAACATCTTCTGTAAGCTCATGTCTACAGTGTCATGAGTGCTGGTAACAATGTGGGGTGGGCTAAACTGTGCCATGCTGTTCATGCAATTGGGGGCTGAGCTAACTGAGGGAATTACTACACTAGTGTTGTGCGATGCAACATCAACCTCGGGGTTAACCAGTTGAGATGTAGTATGGCCGGATTCAATGCTTTCCCTCACCATATCCCTCAGAACCAACAATGAACTCATACCGCTGTCCTCCAAGTCAAGTAAAGACTTACTATACATGAAGGAATTCACATACTCAAAACAACCTTCGAGGTCAGTAGCATCAAGTTCTGAAACGTCTCTCTCTGGTATAGGACTGATGGCTTTAACAATCTGGAAAAGTTCGCCTGCTGACAAGGTGAGGAGGCTTTTCCTGATTTCCCACACCAGGCTTTTCCTCTCACCATCTGCCCTGGAAAGCTTTCCCTCCATTATTGTTTCAACAACACTCAGTCCTCTCTTCCCTCAGTTCAGTACCTCTTCACAGCCCACTCTCTGCCTCTGCACGGCCTCACTGTAGCCCTCTGACAGCCCTGGCGTCCTTCTGGTCCCGAACATCCAAAATCACTAGATCAGCTATCCACCACCAGGAGGCGCTGATCCCGGACGAGCCCCCAAGAATCTGTTACATGCCCAGGCGTAGGGTCGGTGTAGACAGATTACTGTGTAACCTGAAACAGGATAAAAACGGATGGGACACAGGAATTGTATCTGATAACTGCAGATGCCTCTCAGCTCTGAGAGGCGGAGCTAATCGCTGCAGCTACCAGCTCACCCAAGGCCCCAGCTCCGCCCCTGTCTGTCATAACAGCAGCCAGAGGACCCAAATTTTGCTAGCAGAAGTCCATAACAATTTCTCAATAAAATAAAATATCCAAATAAACCACGTACCACAAATGTGACAACAGTTTGAGGGTGTCACACAAACCAAAAAAAAACCCCAACATCAAGCACAGACAGGAGGAACCAAACCGAGAGCAGGAGACGACAGACACGCAAGGAACAGGGGCGAAGGCACTGAGGAGAACACACCAGAAACAGAGGACCTAGGGGTAAAAGAAGGCACAGAGGACAAAGGGCCAGGGGACACAAACACAGGAACAGAAACAGGCTGAGGGGGACAGGCAAACGGGACCTCGGGAGACTGGACAGGGCTAGGGCGAGCAACAGACACCGGGGAAGCAGGATCAGAACGGGGAACAGGGAACGAGGCAGAGACAGAGGCAAATATACTCCAGACTACAGACACAGGGACAGGAACGAAATGGGTGACAACTCTAGGAACAGACACGGGCACAGGGACAGAAACAACAACACCAGAGACAGAAACGGGCATGGGGACATGAACAACGACAGCATCACGCACAGAGACAGGGAACAAAACAAAACCAGGCACAGAACAGGGCACAAACGGGGATACAGGCACAGAAGGAGAACCAAAACCAGGGAAAGCAAAAGCAATGTCAACATCGGGCCCACAGGTGGGCGGAACAGTCACTGTGGGCCCTGTGAGGGCACAAGAAACAGAAGTAGCCCCCAGGCGGGCCCCGGGAACGTCGGCAGGCCCCAGGCGGGCCCCGGGAACAACAGGCGGCGGTGACCCCATCCGGGTTGCGAGAACAGGCGGCGGTGACCCCATCCGGGTCGCGGGAACAGGCGGCAGTGACCCCATCCGGGTTGCGAGAACAGGCGGCGGTGACCCCATCCGGGTCGCGGGAACAGGCGGCAGTGACCCCATCCGGGTCGCGGGAACAGGCGGCAGTGACCCCATCCGGGTCGCGGGAACAGGCGGCAGTGACCCCTTCCGGGTCGCGGGAACAGGCGGCAGTGACCCCTTCCGGGTCGCGGGAACAGGCGGCAGTGACCCCATCCGGGTCGCGGGAACAGGCGGCAGTGACCCCTTCTGGGTCGCGGGAACAGGTGGCGCGGGTGCAGGCCTCTCCTGGGCCTCCGGCGCGGGTGCAGGCCTCTCCTGGGCCTCCGGCGCGGGTGCAGGCCTCTCCTGGGCCTCCGGCGCGGGTGCCGTGGCCGCTGGCTGCGGGTCTGGAGGCGCCGTGGCCGCTGGCTGCGGGTCTGGAGGCGCCGTGGCCGCTGGCTGCGGGTCTGGAGGCGCCGTGGCCGCTGGTCTGGGGAAGACAGGATTGCCCCTGCGCCACTCCTCAGTCCCCTCATCCCCTCATCGTCAGTGGGGTTGGACTGAGGAGACGTGAGGACCTGACGCACAGGCTCCCAGCACCCCCCCAAAAAAGTCTTGGGACAGTTCGCCATACTGGTGGTGTAGACTCCACCAGGAGGGCGTGTGTTATCGCTGTCCATCTCAGACTTGCAGAAAGATCGGGAGGCAACATCTGAGAACCTGGTCTGTAGAAGCTTAAAAAAGCCCTCCACTGTCCAGGCTTCCTCGGCCCTGTGTGTAAGGATGATGTTCGCCCACTCCAGCGCCTTACCCACTAGTCTCGTCCTCAAAAACAGCACAAGAACCATGTCTGGTAGCTGAGGGCATGTTAAAAACTGGACGTAGGCCTTGCTCTGTAGGACAAAGCCATCAACCGAAGTCCCTTCCCCATCAAACATGTCCGGGCAGTGAGTTAATGAGGGTAGTGCAAGAGGCCTACCCGTAGTATCCAGGGCGAGACAGGATTGCAAATAGTCCAGTTGCGATACATACTCCTCCACATCCTTAGGAGGAGGTAGGGTAGGCACTGGCCGAACTCCAGTGTCTGCTGCGTCCATGATGACGGTGGGTTATTCTGTAACAAACTGAGCTGAGCAGGTGGGACGCATATGCAGATTTGGAGTTTTAATCAAAGGAACTAACACAAAAACACATACTATTACAAAGACCTGAGGTGACAAGAACGGCTAAACACTAAGAGCATGTACAACAAAAAATCATAAACAACAAACCAGAACTTACAACCAGAACATATCTCTCACAACTTACTGCTGATGACATACAACTTACAACATTCAATAACCCACAACCACCAGGACCAAACACAGGACTTAAATACATCAACCAAACAAGGGACACAACAAGACACACCTGATGGTGATAACGAGGGGCAGGGAACATGGCAGGGGTGTGAAACCAGAGACAACTAGGAAATGTCAAAATAAAAGACACGCAAACACAGAGAACAAAACAAAAGTCAAGACTGAAAAAGGGGGGAGACAGGAACACATGACAAAATCGCTATCAGTTTGTAGAGCTCAATAATATTTCATCCAAACGTACAATGGTTAAATATGGGGTCCCGCAAGGCTCCATCTTAGGACCACTATTATTTACATTATATATGCTACCATTGGGCACAGTTATAAACAAACATGGTGTCAATTTTCACTGCTATGCGGATGACACTCAACTTTACATATCAGCCAAACCCGATGACAAACTCAGTTTAGGAAAAATTGAGGCCTGTGTAAGAGATATTAAATGCTGGATGTCTCTAAACTTCCTACAATTAAATGAGGACAAAACAGAAGTTCTCCTTCTGGGCCCTAAGGCCGCAAGACAGAAAATTCCAAATTTAATGCTTAATCTTGCAGACTATCCCATTACACCTGGCACAGTAGCCAAAAACCTAGGCGTCATACTCGACTCCGACCTATCATTTGATAAATATATAGATAATACTACTAGGATAGCTTTTCTACATCTCCGCAACATTGCCAAATTAAGAAATGCATTATCACAGGATGATGCAGAAAAATTGGTGCACGCCTTTGTTAGCTCTAGACTAGACTACTGCAATTCACTACTGTCAGGATGTTCAAATAGGAATCTAAATAAACTTCAAATAGTTCAAAATGCCGCAGCTAGAGTTCTGACCAGAACTAGAAAATTTCAGCATATTAGACCAGTCCTATCAGCCCTGCATTGGCTCCCAGTTAAATTTCGTATTGATTTTAAAATTCTATTATTAGCATATAAAGCACTACACGGGCTTGCTCCTGAATACCTCCAGGAACTTATTTCCTACTATGAACCCCCACGTCAACTAAGATCACAGGGTGCTGGTCTGTTATTAGTTCCACAAATTAACAAGGTAACAGCAGGGGGAAGAGCCTTTTCTTATAAGGCCCCCCAGCTTTGGAATAATCTTCCTAAATGTGTCCGGGACTCTGACACAGTCACAATCTTTAAATCTAGGTTGAAAACCCACTTATTTAGTCTAGCGTTTGATAATTAATATCCCCCTTAGATAAAGGTACAGATCCAGGGGTTCATAGACGAAGGGTTTTATGGTAGACTGGGGTGCTCGTGCTGTCATCCTGTCACTGCTCGTGGTCACTCAAGTTTGTTGACAGTGCAGTGGACGGATGCCATTGTCTCAGAATGCCCCCAAGCCTATGTTACCTTCTGGTTCTGCCTTTTTTAGCTAGGCTGTAATAATTTAACTTAATGCCGGAGTTGCTGCCACACTCCAGAAATGTTTATAATTTCATCTGTCATACAGGACAGCGCTAATTCTCCCTGTTTTATTTTCTCCACATGGCTGCCCGCCTGCTTGTGGAAAAATGAGATGAGGAGAGACAAGCGATCCATCCTGTGCCAGCCACCTACTGCCTGACCGGATAAGCCTACACCAAGATGGACATTATTACATCTTTTCCTTTTCTTTATTTCTTTGTCTAAATTGTTGTTGTTGTCATGGTGACCGGTGTCGGCCAGAGGAGGATGGATCTTGGTTCCTCTCAAGGTTTCTTCCTCATGCAAAAAAAAACTAGGGAGTTTTTCCTTGCCACTGTCGCCCTTGGCTTGCTCACTGGGGGCTAGGACTCGGCACTTGTAAAGCCTGGTTTATACTTTCGCGAGCGACCGTAGCGCGCGACTCCGCCCACCTCGCGCAACCCTGCGCGAGCGGTGTAGGCGTTTATACTTTCGCGAACGTCGCGAGCGTCGCTGCAGTGTTCTCCGAAACGATAGGTGGCAGTGGAGAATAAAAAACCCTTGCAAAACCGGGGAAAGAACATTTTTACCTGACCAGAGACCGTATATATACACATCAGGCATCAAACGTAAATATGGCTTTGCAGTGTTGTCCAAAACGATACGTTAACAAATACGAGCCTCTTGTAATTCCAGGGCAAAACATGAGAGAACGTGAAGACGTTAAGATTGGGCGTTTTGAAAATAAACAACCATAAACTAATGTGATAAAAAAAGCGAATTATTTCGATTCATTTCGAGTATATGTATAAATATTTAACTTAATTAAGTTTAACGTGCTGGGAAATATTGAAATGGACCTTTATAGTGACGTACAAGTGCTTTAATTCCACCTTGTATAGGTGTATGAACCCGGCAAACATGACTTTGTCCATCGCGCTGAAGCGCGGTGCGCGCGCGAAGTTACAAAATTCGAGAGGTGCACGGGCGGAGCCACAGCGATTACGTCATTTTCGCCGCGCGGACCCTCGCGCCGCTTGCGGCGCGTCGAGTATACACCAGGCTTAAAGCTGCTTTGTGACAACAACTGTGTCATGTAGGGCTACGCCCCCCTCTCCCCGCTGTCATTCCAATGTCTCTGTTCCTCGTGGTTCTGTTGTTCTGTGCCTGTTAGCCCCACCCTGCTTGTCTGTCACCCCGGTTTCTGTCTGTCTGCCACGCCTTGTTCTCATCGCCCTCACCTGTGTCTTGTTAGTTCTATGTCCATATAATCCCTGTATTCTCCCTAGTCTGGTTATCGGTTGTTTTGTTCATTCCTGTTCTCTGTATCGAACCTACTCGTGAGTTTGCTCTGTGTTTTCCGTTTATCTCTGCCTGTTCCGTGTTTTCCCCGTCGTGTTTAAGTTCCTTGTCTTAACATGCCCGTGTACCTTTCATGTTCTGGCTGCCCTCCTGGTTTGACCCACGCCTGTCCATTCGACCATGGTTTTAGTACTCCCTTTAATAAATCTCGCTCTCCTCAGCGTTTGTGTCCATCTCCTCGCTCCGCAACGCGAGCTGCGTTACAAACTGTTGTAAAAAGCGCTATATAAATAAAATTTGATTGATTAATTGATTTGCTTCCTTTTAATGTTTCCTTTTATTTATTCTGTAAAGCACTTTGAGTTGCATGTATGTATGTAAGGTGCTATACAAATAAAGATTATTATTATTATTATTATTATTATAAATATTCCAAGAGACACTATCGGAAGTATCATTCGCAAGTTCAAGTTAAAGGGCACAGTGGAAACTCTACCTGGTCGTGGCAGAAAGAAGATCCTGACCGTGACGGCTGTGCACTACCTGAAGCGTAATGTGGAGAAAAATCCCCGCTTGACTGCTAAGGAAATGAAATGAAAAAAGACCTGTCAGATGTGGGCACCAATGTGATGGAGTCAATCACAAACCTGCGGCTTGGGAGACGTTGGACCTTCCAACAGGACAATGATCCGAAGCACACATCCAGGTCCACTAGAGCATGGTTGAAGATGAAAGGCTGGAACATTCTAGAGTGGCCATCGCAATCACCAGACTTAAATCCAATTGAGAACCTCTGGTGGGACCTAAAGAAGGCAGTTGCAGCACGCAAGCCTAAGAATGTGACTGAACTGGAGGCTTTTGCCCATGAAGAATGGGCTGAGATACCCATAGGTCATTGCAAGACACTTGTGTCAAGCTATGTTTCACGCCTGAAAGATGTCATAACTGGATGTTGTACTAAAAATAATGTCACTAGGGGGTTGAATAAAACTGATAATGATGTGAGCACAGAAAAGACATTTGTGGTTATTTCATCATAAATATTATGTTATATTTGTCTAATTTATAAGTGCCTCTTTGATATAATTGTAAATAAAATGACTGAAATGATCAAAATCAATGTCAAACTGGCCAAAACACTTTATTTCAGTGGGGGTTGAATAAATTTGTTCACAACTGTAGCTGATGCTATAGCTTTCACCAGGTCTTTCTCAATGTTCTTGTTCATTTTAACCACAACTGGTTACAGGCTAAGCAAAATAGCTCATTGTAGGCTAATAATTTAAATCAATACAAAGCTACTTTTATAATGTCTAACCTCATACTTTACTGGTACCTAGCATAACAAACAATCAAAAGTTATAGCGTGTCTTCATTTCCACGAATCCAAGCACTTTTGTCTAGCATTACAAATGGCTTTCAGGTGTCTGGTGAGTGGTGACATTGGCGGTAGTAGGTGCCGCTCCTGAGGGCCAGGTGCCGATTGCGCATGACACTCAAGGTAGACACAGGTGCCGATTGTGCATGACACACTCACTCGCAGGGGTTTAAATTACGCTGATGGCGTGGATACCATGAGAATTAACACGTTTAACCAAGCGACCTTGGGTATCTTGAAAGGCGCTATATAAATTGAACATTCATTCATTAACTGAGAAACATAATCTATAATAAATCTTTTGAATTTACAGTGCCTTCGTTAACTGTCTACCACTGTAGCGTAACCTACTATAAACTAATTCGACGTAATTGTCAAACGATATTCTGATATAGTAATTTAGAGCTGGCTAGCTGACTGTCGGCTCTTATAATGAACGAAAGGGACCGAGTCGCACCTCAGAGAGCCATTTAAATGTATTTATTATTGAAATGTAGGCCCTGTTTGACTACAAGTTATACAACAGATATAACTATAGTTAAAATATACTTTTTAATTTTAATTTTATTTTAATATACTATTTAATATAGGCATACTATTATTATTTAGTTTAATAATACTTTTAAAAAAAATGTTTCTCTTATAAGTGTTGTATGAATTAGGCCAACATTTAAGGGAAGGTTGCAAAATTTGCCTAATTGTTCATCATTGATATTAAGGCTGTCTTATAGTAGCGCCTCCTGCTGCCGGAATAAAAGAGATCGAAGAGCCATTTTTGAACGTCTTTTAAATGGACGGAGCCAAGAGACACAGTACCCTCCAAAGAGCCATTATTCCTCTCACTAATGGACTGAGCTCCACTGTATCGAGATAAGGTACCACAATGCATAGCATTCTCCTACAACAGATGTAAAAGTAACGATCACAGTTAATGTAATGCGAGTCAGAATAATCGAAACTCATAAATAAACATTACAATATTTCACTCGGTAGTTTAAGCCGATAAAACGAGAACATGGAAATAGCGTTTTTGGCAAAGACATCGGAGGTCCATACTTTAATTTCATACAAGTGAGCTTCATAATTGCTTGGAGAAATGTAGTTTGTATACATTGTCCCCAAACAATTTGGAAAGTGACCTTACCACCTCGCTACTATGGAGCGTAAAGCTTGCACCACCGTAACTACTGTCCAATATTATATTTTTGTTACAGAACTAAAAAACAAACGAAAACTAGTAGTTTGGAAAATTTTAAAACACTTCTAGCTATAAAAACAAAACAAAAATAAAAAAAATTTCACAATCTTGTATTTATTGTAAATAAACAAAATAAGGAAGTACAAAGAAGGGCTTGTCCTTACCTGTTTAAGTGTTCCTGGAGACACGGGAATGTAATACAGGCCCAAAGAACTCCTCCTTAAAAAAGATCTGATCATGTGAAATCACGTCGTCCAATCCATAGACATAATAATAATATACATAGACGCCTCATGGACTGACACCGCCTATTGGCGCCAACGTAACAGGCGGCCTCCATATTGGATGGGTCTCTCCTGCGCTCCAAGTACATTTATTTGTACTGAGAAAGGAGTATAATATAACTATAATAATCACAACTCTGCAAATTTTTACCCGATTTTCACACAGTTTGGTTTGTTACAAACAGCAGAGATGTAGTTATGACACAGGATGCTGTTACACATTACATACACATTAAATACATGCTTTCATGCAGAGGTGGGGACTCGAGTCACATGACTTGGACTCGAGTCAGACTCGAGTCATTAATATTAAGACTTTTGACTTGACTTGAAAAAATATTCAGAGACTTAGACTTGACTTGGACTTTTACACCAATAACTTGGGACTTGAATTGGACTTGAACCTGTTTACTTGCAAAGACTTGATTTTTTTTTTACCCCAAATCTAAATTTTAAAACGCATATTAATATTTATAAAGTGCGCCCCATTAATTTCATTTCCGTCCTTCTGACGCAGACCAGTCCTCTGCTTTTCCACACTCTGTACGTGTGTGTGTGCATGGGCTGCAGCACAACCAATCAAATGGGGGGTTGGCGAACGTAAATTTTTACCGGGCGGGGTGTAAAATGGACACAAATTAAGTATTATATCGCGATCGATCGATCGCCAGTGGTTGGTGCCAGAGCGAACTAGTAACTCATTGAATCATAGATGTGGATCAGAGGTAAATAAACTAGATTTTTTTCCGGCGTGAGATATTCGGATGTGTGGCGTGAGAGCGTGTGAAGACGGTCAAATGCGTGTGTCTCACGCTCAATGCGTGAGAGTTGGCATCCCTGGGTTCTGTATCTGAACTCGGGGAAGAGAGCCTCTCTCTGTCACCATCATAATATCCAGTTCTATCCCAGCATGGATTGTGTATTTGAAGACATCTACGTCGAGAAAAAAATATATTGACAAAAGTGGAGCGAGTTTTCAGCTATGGGGACATCATTCATCGTGCACAAATGACATACATACTTTTGGCCAGCAAATGCAATGCAGAATAGTTTACTGAAATGTCTAAAGTTGCAGATTCCTGTTAATTGTTCAGTTCTTATATTTGTTTGTCTTGTGTCACTCACACATGTTCTCCAAGAAACCAGATAAGAGAAGAGAGGGAAAATGCTGTTATGGTTCTTTGTATTGTACTGTGAAAATATCAGCACTTTTTATTTGAACATGGAGTTCTACTTATGACTTTTTCACAGAATATTTATTTCTGGAAAATTGTAGTTTAAAGTATGAATATTTTTGCAGCTAAGTTTAACAAATTGAATTGTGCAATAAAGAGGTGTAATTTTAATTTTTTTTTATACTTCGTGTTTTCAGTTGCACATGTTTTATCAAGATTTGAGGAGAATACAGATTTTAAAAAGAACGCATGTCTATTATTTACATTAAAAATATACCTGCAACATTGGTAAAAAAAAAAAAAAAAGACTCGAAAGGACTTGAAATTCCAAGTTTCAGACTTGGGACTTGACTTGATTATTGCCTGTCTTGACTCGAGACTTGACTTGACTTGAGTGTCTTTGCTTGAGACTTGACTCGGGACTTGAGGTATAAAGACTTGGACTTACTTGAGACTTGCAAAACACTGACTTGGTCCCACCTCTGCTTTCATGCTGAAATACTGCTGAAATAGTATGCTCTTTAACAAAGATAGACATATGATATGGCATAGTAATGAGTGTATAAATACAGTTGTGATCAAATTTATTCAACCCCCACTGAAATAAAGTGTTTTGGCCAGTTTGACATTGATTTTGATCATTTCAGTCATCTTATTTACAATTATATCAAAGAGGCACTTATAAATTAGACAAACATAACATAATATTTATGATGGAATAACCACAAATGTCTTTACTGTGCTCACATCATTATCAGTTTTATTCAACCCCCTAGTGACATTATTTTTTAGTACTTAGTACAACATCCTTTTCCAGTTATGACAGCTTTCAAGCGTGAAGCATAGCTTGACACAAGTGTCTTGCAGCGACCTATGGGTATCTTAGCCCATTCTTCATGGGCAAAAGCCTCCAGTTCAGTCACATTCTTAGGCTTGCGCACTGCAACTGCCTTCTTTAGGTCCCACCAGAGGTTCTCAATTGGATTTAAGTCTGGTGATTGCGATGGCCACTCTAGAATGTTCCAGCCTTTCATGTTCAACCATGCTCTAGTGGACTTGGATGTGTGCTTCGGATCATTGTCCTGTTGGAAGGTCCAACGTCTCCCAAGCCGCAGGTTTGTGACTGACCATCACATTTTCCTCCAAGATCTCCTGGTACTGAAGGGAATTCATGGTACCCTGCACACGTTGAAGCTTTCCTGTACCATTAGAAGCAAAACAGCCCCAAAGCATAATTGACCCCCCGCCATGCTTCACAGTAGGCAAGGTGTTCTTTTGTTCATAAGCCTGGTTCTTCCTTCTCCAAACATAGCGCTGGTCCATTGTCCCAAACAGTTCTAATTTAGTTTCATCTGACCACAGTACACTGTTCCAAAACCTTTGTGGCTTGTCCACATGACTTTTGGCATACTGCAGTCGACTTTTCTTGTTCTTTGGAGTCAGCAAGGGGGTGCGTCTGGGCGTTCTGGCATGGAGGTCTTCGTTATGCAGTGCGCGCCTTATTGTCTGAGCTGAAACTTCAGTGCCCACATCTGACAGGTCTTTTTTCAGTTCCTTAGCAGTCACGCGGGGATTTTTCTCCACATTACGCTTCAGGTAGCGCACAGCAGTCGCGGTCAGGATCTTCTTTCTGCCACGACCAGGTAACGTTTCCACTGTGCCCTTTAACTTGAACTTGCGAATGATACTTCCGATAGTGTCTCTTGGAATATTTAACAACTTCGCAATCTTTTTATATCCATTGCCATTCTTGTGAAGCGCAATAACCTCTTCTCTTGTCTTCTGGGACCATTCTCTTGCCTTCACCATGCTTGGAAACACACCAGTAGATGTCTAGAAGGAGCTGAGTATCACAGTCCTTTTAAATCTGCCTAATTGGTGCTTATCATGCTTGATTGCTGCTCGTTGACATCCACAGATGTTTTCAATACCTGATGGAAAACACTGGAATGAACCTCTGTTCTTAGGAGTGGTAGTCGTAAAGGGGTTGAATAATTGTGTCAATGAAGAAATCACAAAAAGGCCATTTAATACTTTATGACAAAAAAAATTGATGCTATCTTAGTTGCATTTAGTTCTTTAACAAGTCCTTGTAAGATTTCATTATGAACACAATTACAAATGTGCACTGAATTCCATAAAACCCTTCGCAGCATTGGGGGTTGAATAAATTTGATCACAACTGTAAATTCATTCTTTCATTTTATATTTTAGTGAATAAATTTTTAATGTTCATTTGAAACTATTTCACACACACACACACACACGTATTATATACACATTTATGGGGCTGAGGATCTAAAACCCTTGAAAAATAACTGTTTTGCACAATTTCTTGCGTGTGCTGGCACTCTGTATCTCCAGGGTAGTTAATTTTGCGATGTGGTGTAGCCTTAAATTGTGAAATACAGAGAACAAATGACAGGAGCATAAAATTATGGTTCTCGATTCTGAATTGGGTTTCTGCAATGTGCTCCCAGAGTAAAAACAAATCTGGGGTGGGTTTCCCGAAACGTTCGTAGCGCTAAGTACTTCGTAACCTCGTATGAAACGTTCGGGAAACCCACCCCTGGATGACAAAGGACACACTGACACCTGTTGATTTTTGGCGTATCACACGCTCTGCTGCTCTAACCACCTTCACTGTTCCATCTGAGGGGTTCATCAGACCACCATTGTTTTTAAGTTGAGGCCGGTGGTAGCTCTGGTCAAAGGATGAGGGTACAGCAGCTTTGACAAGACTTGCATGGCACACCTCACAAGAAAGTTTTTTCAGAATTTTTCGGACAACAAACCCTGAAATGTAGACCAGGGCATTGTCCACAAGACCACCAAAGCAGGTGGGCAGGTAACTGTGGTCACATATGACTGCAGAAATGTTTGCAGATGGGGACGGGAGCTCTTCTTCTACCATTAAAGCAGAGTGCATGTCTGCAGCCGATAGTGATACAGTCTCATCTTGTGCTGCCACGTTGCCCGACGCACTTGGTGAGACACCACAGCGCACCATCAGACGATGGAAAATGCCCTGGAACTGCCCTGCAGTGGGACTGTTATTCCAGCCTCCTAAAAAAATCACAAACATTTGCACACTTAGATTACAGAGATATTTAATGAGGACACTCAGTCATCAAAGACACATCTTCTGAGGGTATGTATGGAAACTGTATAACCATTTTTCCTCACAGGCTATGAAATGTAAGTATGGTAATAACTGTATAATCATGTTTCTTCCACAGGTAGGCTATAAAAACATATGCATAGGTGTCTGAAGAGGTCTATAATATATTGTAAACAAGTGATGTATTTTCTCTACTAGAATTGACACAATATTATGGCAGAATATTATAAATGGTAAAATAACCTAAATTATTGTTCAATCTTACTTGTGAAAGGTAATCCCATGCGGTCTGATTTTGATACTGCGCCGATTATAGCAACCGTAGGCTGCACAAAATACCGGTATAATTGCTCTCTGTGCGTTAGGTCTGGTGAGCCCTCAGTAAGGAGACCCATTCAATATGGCAGCTACGCTGGATTACGCTCCAGCCCGTAATGAGGCGTCTGTGTATATTATGTCTATGGTCCAATCCATATACAGCACACTCCATAATTATTGGTACCCCTACTTAAAATGTGTAAAAAAAAAAGTCAACACACACCTAGACATGTCTCCTGATGTCAACACATTCCTGTGCCACTTTTCATAACTTTTATTTTTACAGGTAGCGTACACAGCATATAGGCGTAACTTTCTGAAGAACTGGTGGGGACATTTTGGCCTGACAGGGACAGTCCCCAGCAACATTTAGCACAATTTCTTTTGCTTTATATGTGCCTACATTTGCCGACAGTAACTCAGACAACATCAGCTCATCAAGAGCATCAGCAGATCAAGATATTTACGCACAATAGTGCAAAACTAGGTTCACACGCAACTATGTTCAGATATAGATCAACAATGACATGACACAGACACACAACAAGCCCAGAGAGGCAGAACATGACATGAGTTTCCTGGAACAAAAAAAATATGGGTGATATATTACCAATGTACAGATCAAAATGATAATTAGTATAAATTTTGGTTTAGTTTGTATTTTATTTGCATTATAACTAATTTAAATATACTTACAATTTAAAAGTAAAACTCCGGTCAAATAATCATAAGACATGATTATGACAAAAAAACATTTATATTTGTAACGCGCTGGCGCAGGCAACACACGAGACAGGGATCCTTGCTTTGCTTCCAGACGTTACGTTTATTATACTTAACATACAGCGCAGACAGCGCACATTAAACATGTTAACCACGAACATGTAGGACTCAAACAACGACGAACGCACATTAAATAGACAGACCACATAAACCCCACGTGATGACCACAAGACATAACCGCACCCACGGAGATACACAGACGCAGACGAGTATACGTAGACGACGTAAACACACGCCCCAAAGGGAGGGTTCGGGGACCGTAACGTGATAGACGCCCCCACCAAGGGCACTACCCATCCCGGGGTGCCAACAGGACGAAGTGCCCCGAACCCACGTTGATGGGCGGATCCGAAGCGCTCAGCCCTGCGTTTGGGAGATGACCACCCTCGGTGGAGAGTCCGCTACGAACACCCTAGAACACCCTCCCTGGGAAGACAGACAGACACACTGGTACATTCACAAACACACAGACCGAAAGGGAAAAGGGGGTTAGGCAAACATACGGGAACATTCACGAACACAGGTACAAACAAACATGTAGATGGCGCCAGGCTCCGCGCCAGGAGGAGGGCTGCCAGTGGGGAGAACACAGAAGCTGCGGGAGCTGCAGGCGCTGCGGTGGGCGGTCCTCCTCCCGCTTTCGCCGCAAACTCTCCACCGGGTGCAGCGTGGCTGGCGGACGCGCCAGGTGCAGCGCGGATGGCGGACGCGTCAGGTGCAGCCTGCCGGGTTTCTCCAGAAGCCCCCAAGGGGCGCTCCGCAGGATGACTCCGCCCACACTCTCTCTCTCCTCTAGGCGGAGCCTGCTGGGAAGACTCCCTCCCTCCGGGTGTGAGCCTTCCTAACCAGGCAGTGGGGGCACTGTTGGTGACCTCCATCTCTTCCTCCTCACTGCCTCGCTCTGTGAGGTCGTTCAATGCCTTTTCAACAGACTGGATCAATTCAATCATCTTCCTGGGCTGGTAGGATTTCAGAAGTGGGATCTTCTCCAGGTCCTCGATGATCTCCAGGGCGATGGTGGTTTTATTGCCGAACCGGTTTTCCAGGACCTTGAACATGTCCTCAGCAGTTTTGTAGGTGGAGAGCCGTAGGTCTCCGCGGATTTTGTCATCAACACTGTCGAGGAGCTGCATCTTCTGCAGACTCTCCCAGTCCTTTTTCCATTGATAGAACTCTCTTTTTGAGCCATGGAATCTGGGTAGGCTGGTGGGTTTTATTTTCAGGATAGGCTGCTGGACTACCTGCTGTGCTGACTGGGCCTGAAGAGTTGTTCCATGCCTTTCCTCCTCTGCAGTTCTCTGCAAGATTAGGTATTCAGCCTTTTTTGCCTCAAGGTTGTTCTTCATCTTCCTTAACACTAGGTACCCGACGGCTGCGAAAATTTTCACAAGGCTTAGTAAGGTCCATGTAGCCCACTCCCCTGCTGTGAAGGGATTAACACCCATTGTCTTGGTAATGCGGTGGAAGCGTCTCACCCCCAAGCTCATACGACTGACTGCCAAAGCACCAAACGTGATACAATTTCACAAAAAACTTGGTTACAAGCAGACTGTATATGTTACCGATCCTACAACAAAAGGTTTCAAAAGGTACAATTCAAGCGCACATAGAGACACCAGTTTCTCAAATGAGTCCCGTCAAACAATAAAAATAATAAAATTGTTTGAATTTCTTTGTATATTGTTTGAAGCTCTTTGTATATTTACTATACTATATAATATTTGTTACACTTTCTGTTTCCGCGTTTGAATTCGCGTTTGAAAAGCTAAGAAATTGTATGGCGCAATTATATATATGGCTGATAAATGTTGTGATCTAAACAGCAGACTGGAAAAGGAGAGGAAAAGACAGGAAGAACAAATTCATGTGCTGTAAAACAACTTTATTTTGATCAAACATGGATGTCTATTCCGGGTTTCTTGAAGTGAAATGTCAAGAAAGTTGAGGGTGTCTTGAAGTTGAGGGTGTACTCGCCAGATGCACTTGCCGCATGCAACACACGCGTTGATGCTGTGGAGAACAATTCAAAGTACACCTTACATTTTGAATAAAATCTTTCAGAAGACAAAAATACGTAACACCACATATGTTACGTATGTAGGCCTACTTATCAACGTACCTTCATGTAGTTTTAGCCAACAGTTGCTACACAGCCAGGGTGTACTCGCCGCATGCAACGGGCTACTGGCGTGTTCCTGCGCGCACTGTGTATGCACGCACCTTCATGATGTCTGTCAACGGCGCACTGCAAAGAACACAGAAGTACATTTTATATTTTGAACGAATTCATTCATGTGTACCAGCCAGGGACCCTCTTTCTTACATTTGCGGCATGTTCATCGTTCATCGCTGCCAAGGTCAATGGGCCACCGGCGTGTTCCTGCGCGCACTGTGTATGCACGCACCTTCATGATGTCTGTCAACGGCGCACTGCAAAGAACAAAGAAGTACATGTTATATTTAGAACGAATTCATTCATGTATAAATTGATTCTGATTCCAACACATATGCATACCTTCATCCGCAGAGGCAGAATACGGACACAAGCGCTGAAGAGAGCAATGAGCGATAGAGAAGGGCAAACCAGAATCATAGTCAATATCATAGGCATGGGTCATAACAGAACGGGATTCCAATTCCAGCAACCATGAGAAAATTAACCAGCAACCACCACGCGAAATAAACAGAGGACTAACACGGAAACAGACATGAAATGGCAGGAGATGCGGGGCAGACCGTGACACCGGGTTTCATGATGTGCAACTGTGGAACAGAAAGAGAAGAGATTTTTGGTTATGTTCAAATAATAGTGTGTGTATATATATATATATATATATATATATATATATATATATATATATATATATATACTTATCGACGTACCTTCATGTACACAGTTTTAGGTACTTAGGTACACAGTTGCCACACAGCCAGGGACACTCTGCCCTACACTTGCGACAGGTGTACTTGCCGCATGCAGCACACTGGGTTATGCTGTGGTTCCGGTTGCAGTTTGTCTGCACCTGACACGTAGTCTTCTTTTCAGGAGCAGGCAGAGGACGTGGCGTTCTCTTCAACTCCTTTTCCTGTAGGAAACGGAGACGGAGTTCCTCAGCAAGAGCACACATAAAAACTCTCCTACTTTCTGTGGACCCCGTACATGCCGTGTACAAAACATGCGCGTTCATCGCTGCCAGGTCAAGTATGTTATAAAACACTGCAATGGGCCACCGGCGTGTTCCTGCACGCACTGTGTATGCACGCGCCTTCTGGTCCATGATGTCAACGGCGCACTGCAAAGAACAAATACAAAGAAGTACATTATATTTTGAGTAAATTCATTCATGTATGATAAATTGATTTATCAATGCCAACACATGCATACCTTCGTCCAGTTGTAGTCCGTCACGGTGTTTGGCTTCCTTTTGCGGTCATCGGCAATCTCCACGTGCGTGTGCATAGTGCTCAGAACGCAAACTGTTTTGTTGGGCTTGGAGGCATACACCTTCAGAAGCGCATCATCGGATCTGTACACCTCCGTTGACAACTTCTCACGTCCCTTGGCTTCCAAAGGAACTTCTCGGCGAATCTTGTTCATCGTCCCAAGCAGAGTCGTGTTGCATTCCAGCAGCTTCTTAGCCAGGGAAATAAATGTGAAAAAATTGTCTGTGGCTACAGTTCTGCCCTTGCCCAGGTATGGCTTCATAAGCTTCATCACCACATTCTCGGACACTCTTTCCCCCTTGGGACGATCGGGGTCCTTTCCAAGGTATGGAATGGCGTTGCACATGTACTTTGTGTTCAACTCAGAAGCAACCCAAAACTTTATTCCAAACTTGTCCGGCTTTGAGGCAATGTACTGGGTGAATGGACAGCGAACCTTGGTAGGAAACAGCTGCTCGTCGACTGTCAGTTCCTTGCCTGGCGTATAGCACAAAATGCAGTTGTTCACAAATCGCTGCCAGATGTCCGAGATCGCAGCAAATCTGTCGCTCTTTGCACGCTCCGCACGGGTGTCCTTATTATCAAAGCGCAAGTACCGCATGATTTCTTGGTAGCGGTCCCGTGCCATTGTCTCCTGGATCGAAGGCACAGCGAACATTGCCGACCAACAGTCCGACATCGCTCCAACTGGACAGAGGACTGCTCGTAGAAATAGGATTGCTACGAACGCCATCAACTCGCTGACCGACAAACTCCAGCTGCTGTCTGTTCTGTGGGCTTCATGGACAGTGCAGTCTGTGATGATTCGCAGCATCTCCATGTCGAGCAAACACAGAAAACTCTGCAGTCTGCTTGTGATCCTACGCTGTATTAGTAAAAGTAAACAAATGACGCTAGGTAAATTACACATACTAAATATCATTCAAACACAAGCAGAAACATTGGAAAGAAATATGAAGTTACTATACCTTTGCATGCTCTGTAGGCCCAGACGGCTCAACGAATGTTGAATTAGGCGAACAGCTGCTGACACGAGAGCATGCGATGCCAACCTTCTCCCAAACAGTTCCATCTTTTGCCCGTACGGTTGGTGCAGGTGTGGTGTCAGCCTGTGTCCGTCTCTTCCTTGGAGGGCTCTGTTGTACCTCATCCGATGTACTGCTTCTTTCTTCATCGGATGAATCACTGGTCAAAAAACAGGAGGGTTCCTCTCCCGCATCGGACTCACAGCAGTCCTCGTTGGTCAGCAAAGCCGCAACTTCTTTAGCGGTGAACGTTCTCTGTCTTGCCATGGTGTTTTGCGTCATCTCCACACAGGATAGTAGTGAAAATGTAAGCCGCCTGCCTTTGGGTTTCAGCTTTTATCATGACTCTGAAGAACACACCCACAACAGCGCATACTAATTATACTTTATTATAATAGGTTATCACACATAACGCCGAAACCGGGCTAATCCCATGCATACACGGGAACAATAAAAGGTGATGGACCCGTGATAATGGTTCACGGCAATCCGTGAATATCAGTCAAACACAAGCATAAACACTGCAATAAAATATTATGTTACTATGCTGTATGAGTAAAAATAAATAAATGATGCTAAGTTATTTACACGAACGAAATATCTTATTTACACGAATGAAATATCAGTGAAACACAAGCATAAACACTGCAAAAAAATATTATATTACTATGCTGTATGAGTAAAAATAAATAAATGACGCTAAGTTATTTACACGAACGAAATATCTTATTTACACGAACGAAATATCAGTGAAACACAAGCATAAACACTGCAAAAAAATATTATTACTATGCTGTATGAGTAAAAATAAATAAATGACGCTAAGTTATTTACACGAACGAAATATCTTATTTACACGAACGAAATATCAGTCAAACACAAGCATAAACACTGCAAAAAAAATATTATGTTACTATGCTGTATGAGTAAAAATAAATAAATGTAAAAATAAATATTACTTTACTATACCTTTATTACTTTGTTGCTGCTATTGAAGTGCATACACAAGAAAATCTGGGACGCTTGCTTCATACATAACGCCAATACCACGCTAATGATAATGTGTTTCACGGGAACAATATGGACCTGTGATAATGGTTCAGCCATGTAAATGTGTGGCGCTATTGAAGTGCATACACAAGAAAATCTGGGACGCTTGCTTCATACATAACGCCAATACCACGCTAATGATAATAGTTCACCGCTCTAAATAATAATGTCAATATGTGGCGCTTCACACATAACGCCGAAACTCCTGCCACAGAGCTCCTGCCTGTCTTTCTGCTCCTGTCTTGCTCTGAAATTAACATATGTATGGTCCTGCTAATTGGGCAGGAGAAGGAGGGGTGATGTCCTCAGGACCTTGAGATCTCAGGAGCTCCAGTGTTAAATTAGTTGTGTAATCGTCAACTAGTCATTAACTAATGATATTTGCAGTGAGTTACGGTCCCCGAACTCTCCCTTTGGGGCGTGTGTTTACGTTGTCTATGTATACTCGTCTGCGTCTGTGTATCTCTGTGGGTGCGGTTATGTCTTGTGATTATCCGTCTCACCTGTGGCTCATCGTTGTTTGAGTCCTACATGTTCATGGGTAATGTGTTTAATGTGCGCTGTCTGCGCTGTATGTTAAGTATAATAAACGTAACATCTGGAAGCAAAGCAAGGATCCCTGTCTCGTCTGTTGCCTGCGCCAGCACGTTACAGAACGACGAGCCTTCAAGAGACAATGCCAGGATACGCCACCCGAGCCAAGAGGGGCCAGAGACCCAGCCGGCGCCACCATGCCTCTTCTCCTGCCCAACGCCGCGCGGCCACCGTAACCCCCGAACTGATGGAGCAGGACCCATTATGCAGGGTCATGCTGCTTCGGGCTCGGGAAGCCTCTTCCGCGGAGTTAGCAGACTGCTTCCGCGAAACCGTGGAGCGAATGTGGCGGGAGAGACACCCCTCTCCTTCCCGGGAACTCTCACCGATCCGGTTAGGTGTCCTTGAGCTCTGCTCTACCGCCAAGACTCCGGAGAGCGAGTTCGGGGACGAGGGATCGGAAGAGGAGGAAGGGGAAGAAGACTCGGCTCCATCTGTCTGTTCCGCTCCCACATTGGGTTACGGGGAGGGCGATGAGGAGGAGGAGGAGGAAGGCGACGAAAAGGAAGAAGACTTGGCTCCCTCTGTGTGTTCCTTCCCCGCGGATTACGGTGGGGATGAAGACGAGGAGGAGGAGGAGGAAGATGACTATCCTCCCTCCGTAGGCCCTGCCCCCACTGAAGACCACAGTGAAGTCGAGGTGGGCGACGGCTATCCTCCCTCTGTATACTCCGCCCCCACCGAATACTACGGTGAGGGCAAAGAAGACAACTATCCTCCGTCCGTGTGCTCGGGTGTCTCCGAGTGCACGGACAGCGAACTGTATACAGAGGATGAGGGTAGTTCGGCCCCCTCGGAATACTCCGCGAGGACCGTGAAGGGGAGAAACAGCCCGGCGGTGAGCGCTCCCCTCGACCACTCCGAGGGGAGCGCTATGGACTGCTCCAGGGGTAAGAGTTCGGCAGAGCCTATGAGCTGGAGCCTGGGCAGTGTCACGCCAACTTACAAAAACATCAGAACAGCCAAATATCTTACTCCACTATCAAAACAAACATCAACTAGTTCTCATCCGGACCTGCAGGGGGCAGACAAGTATTGCAACAACCATTAACTTCCTGTCGGATCTGAGGGATTTCCTGAAAAGCGGCCATCTTTTCTCTCAGATTAATTCATGCTGTAGAGGACAAAGGAGCTAAAGTTTGGTCCTAAAGAAACTTGGGAGATGACAAACAAAAGAAAACAAGAAAATCCTTCAGTTCACTGGTAAAATGCTACTGGTTATCAACCTAATTGGCTAACTGTTCGGCTAACTAACTGTTCGGCTAACCAACTGTCTGACTAGCTAACTGTTTGGCTAACTAATTGGCTAACTGTCTGGCTAACTATCTGCCTGGCTGATACCCTTCGTCAATCAAACGAAACAATCTAAAGAACTTCAATAAAATACAAAAAGGGGTAAATGCCTTCGAGTTGTTCCTTGCGTGACTGGGCTCTTTCAAGTTGGAGCATAACTGAGAGAAAATCAAAACACCTAGTAACTTGACAGTTGATAACCAGCGTGGCAACAGAGACAAAGGATCAACGGCCTCCAGTCAACCTTGTCTACGCAAAAAAAAGCAACTCCAAGTATGGCGGAAGAAGCCATTGGAAAGTCCATCAAACAGCTGAAGACGGAGAGGACTTCAGCAAAGATGGCCTTCACAAAACAGGCCAACTACCTCACAAGAGGAATCGAGCACCTAACGAAACCAGAGATACAAAAGGAATACAGGGAACTCTGCTCACTCTCCAGGAAAGTCAACGATGCAAACGATGAGTATGAGCTTGGTCGGCTAGTGGAGGTTGACGAAGAGGAAGGAGAGGTGAAGCTGAACCCCAAAGAACAAGCAGACCTTTCAAAGATCACAGAAGACTGCAAAATTAGACTAGAAAAGGTCAGAACAAGCATGCAGTCCAGTCTCTGGTTGAGGTACGCTGAAGGGGAGTTGACCTTCGCCATTGAGGAGGCAGAATCGGCTTGCGAACAAACTCGTGGAACCCCTGTGGCCCTAGCCAATAAAAATGGATATGAGCACCAGGTGGAAAACGCGAAGCAACTTGTCGCAGATGCATTGGCTGTATTCAAACAGTGGCAAGACTGGATACCCACCAAGGAAAGAGACAACTGGGATGGCAGGACAAAGGGCTTAAGTCTTTTGTACAAAAAGAAAATCTAAAATGAATTATTGAATCCTTAACAGCAAAATATTCAGTACACAGGGGACGTTCAGAGAACATACAACATTCCAAAATAAAAAATCAGAGAAACAACCATAACAGGCAGATATTTAAAAAACAAAAGAATAAGATTAAATCACAGGAGGAGTAAAACTAAATAGCTTATAAAAAGAGGACACTGAGTTGAGTGCACAACAGGAAATGCTGGCAGTACCTCTCAATGAGTAGAACGAAAGTGCTAACAAACTGCTAAAAAAACTCTTAAGGTCAAAATGATATTATAGATTCAAAAACAAAAGTGTAAGGAAACAGCAGTCAGTCGAATTCTGAATTCCAGAACTGTAACAATTGCGCCACCCTTGCTTGCTCTGTACCAGACAACATCTCCCAGAATCCTCCTGCAATCCTGTCCCTCCATCCCAATACTCTAATCAACATCTACTCCCATGTTCAACCCCCCCCCCCCCCCCACTCCCCCTTTTTTTTATTACTGATCAGACTTGGCTGTATCCAATAACACCTGCCTATTTGTTACATCTCCATGTCTTCCTTTTGATTTGTTTTGGATATATGTACTAATTTGTCTGGGTGTCTTGGTTTACCTCTTATTTAGCCTCTGATCCCTTTGGTCTGTTCACATAATTGGCTTGCTAATTTAGATTGTTCTACCTTGGTAGAAAAAAAGAGCTCTGCCTGTATGTTTTGGTTGGTTATTTCTTTGTTACTCACCTGTTTCTGACTGAGAGCTTGGGTCTCCCTCTGATTTTATTTCTGGGCGGTTTCTGTCACATTAGACTTTACTGATATAATTTTGCCTAAACCAGGTATACTGAACACAAAACTTTGTCTGGATGTGGTGGCTCTGATGGCCCAGATGGAACCATAAGTTCCATCCAAGAAAATGATGGCATGCTACTTAACCTGTCCATTCCTTAGAAATCTAGAAATCTTAGAATTCTTAATTGTTCTTTAAGTATTTCTATGCAAAACAAATAATAAACAATCACACATTTGTCATCCAGGAACCTGTGAGATAAGTCACTTGGTAGTTTAGCCACACATCATAGAAGATATTCTAATTAATTTATTTAACATAAATCTGTAAACCTTTAAATAACTGACATTATTTTAAAAGTAAATAAAGCAATATTAAACATGTTTTACAAAACTAACCAGCTATACACATGAGAATCATATTATTTTCCATGACAAATCAAAGCAAACTTATGACATGTTCAAGCGTGCCTTAAATATCTCAGAACACAAGGGCTGAAATATCTTCCAGAAATGTTTTGCGTGTCCATGCATGCACATATTGCATGTTATAGCACAAAACAAAACACACAACACAGCTCAGCCTAAGAAACACTGTTAGATACAGTAAAATATTATTCTAAAACTTACTACTCTAAATTATTCTAAACCTTCTACCTTGGAGAGTCCCACCAGGGGACTCTATGTTTCTCCTCAACAAAAGTTATTACAATAACGGCTGCTTCTCGCCGGTGTGTGAATGGTAGTGTAAGAGTTGTACCTGTGTTAAAATTGTAAAGTGACTTGTGCTTTTGATCTTCTTTCACCTTAGCGCAGCATGTTCATTGATTGCAAGAGAATCTTGTCTTTAACCTTTTATTAAAAGTAAACATATTTACAGAGATCTCTGGAGAGCTCACAAAGCCTATTCGTGTCACCCCATGTGCAGCTCTGAACCTGTCTGCTCCTCTCCCCATTTTATGTGTTCCTTTTTCTGCTAAACATAGGAGCTGCAGTTCCATACGTTAAACCTATAGCTGTTTCTCTCCTACTTTGGAAACGAGGTCTTCGCTTGCTGACTTTACCTATTTGACTTACAGAGGCTCCTCTTACACACCCTGTTTTTAGAAAACGACAGGCACTTAGAGTCTGGAAATGAGTATACAAGCACTTTCCCAGTCATTCTTGATAATAAGCAATTTGATTAATAATATAATGTAAGCAAAACAAAGTGATTAATATAAGAAATTTGATTAATACTTTATTATATAAGGATTATGATAAGCTGCTTGATTAATACTGTAATGTAAAAAAAATATAAAGGGATAAAATATAATTCCCAACACGACCTTGAGTATCTAGAAAGGTGCTATATAAGTTGAACATTCATTCAATAATGGCATCAGTGGTGACATTTGACTTGGCCTTATTGCTTTCCTTGACTTCCATGTCCAGCTGCTGTCATCTGAGGAAAAAAATAAAATGCATCTGCATTACTAATTCATTGTAATCACATGCAATGATTTGCAATAACATTAAAATACAAATAAACAATCATGACATACCTGAACTGGGAGCAGATAGTTGAAGGTCCAGCTTGGGCATATTCCATTTGTGTTGGTAGTGTTTCTCATTTCTGCTTAGCACAATTTTAGTCTTTCCACTGCATCATTGGCTTTTGAGCAGCTTAAGAATGCCATCATCTTGCACCGAGGATCCAGCAGTGTTGATATTGTCATTACACTTAATTACAGGGTTGCACAGTGTTTCTAGTAGTCTTATTTTTGTCAGGGTTGGACCCAGGCGCGTTCCTCCGGTCGCCACTAGGAGGAGCCCGCGAGCTAGACCTGGGGGCAATCAGACGCGATGGCTACAGGTGTTTGCAGCCTACTTAATGTGAGCAACTTCAGCAGCCCATTGCTGAAGCTGTTTGTTGTCTTTACGCTCACAGCCCAAGCCATTGGTCTCTCGCTGTTGTTTCTCTCTCTGCGTTTCATTTCGCCTGCTCTCTAGTTTTTTTCTCCCTGAGTGTTCTCAGTCTCTCTCTCTTTATCTTTCTTCTTCTTTGCTGTTTCTCTTTTCCTTGTTTTCTATGTTGGTTTGTCTGCCAGTGTTCTGGTTGACAGACCGACAAGTATCCCAGGTAGAAGTTCTAGGTCTTGTACCTAAAGCCTGGTTCACACTACATGAATTTTCAGTCATCAGGTTTTTGTGCCGTTCGCACTACACGACTGGTCATGCTGTAATCACGAGTCTTTCAGTTGTTGTGGCTTTCACACTACATGACTGATCGGCGACGCGGGCTCACGAATTACACGCACGGACGTAATTTTGGGGGGGGACGGGGGGGACATGTCCCCCCCACTTTTTCAAAAGCCGGCTTTGGTCCCCCCCAGTTTTTACGGTTAAAACCAAATATTTAAATAGCGATGAATCCATGTCCCCCCCACTTTTGAAATCAAAATTACGTCCATGATTACACGACTGGGGAATTGCCGACTCATCTGGCTGCCGTCCAAAAACGCGAGAACACGAAAACGAAACTCTCCCAGAACCAGCAACACCACGTAGAAGAAAAAACAATGTACATGTACTCCACATTTTCGTTATTATTATTTTTTTTACCGTTTAAATACTCCATAGTCCCAAGTTGCCAGAATTATTTCATCTCTCCGTTGCAGTGATAGATATAATCAATCGCATTATTTCTCCAGTGCTGTTACAATAACTTAAACAGTGTTGTAGTAAAGTTGTAAGGAAGGTGAGGATTTTGTGTGGTTACTGTTTTGAAAGCATTCTTGAAAGTTTTCTCTCCGCGTTCCCATTGGCTGTAGCTAGACGCTGCTGCCGACTCTCAGTCGCCGACTGCTAGATACTAAACATGCTAGATATCTGCCAGTCGTCTGCGGCCAGTCGTCTGCGGCCAGTCGGCGACGGCTCGGCGAGCGTCTTTCAGCGTCTTTCAGCAGTTCACACTACATGACTGAGCGAGCGACGAGTGATCGCCGATTTGCCTCCGACCACAGTTTTTGTCGGCGATCAGTCGGCGACTGAAAAACCAGCCTAAAATCTTGTAGTGTGAACCAGGCTTAAGCTTCACATCCCCTCCCTCGTCTCTCATTTACTTTTAGACACGTTGAGCTGTTCTCCGTGTGTTTTTGGTTTTCCTCCGTTCTTTCATTGTATTGACGCGTTGATTATTATCCTCTTGTTTTCTGTTGTTTACTTACCAGGTTTGGTTACGTCGAGATTCCTCCGTACCGTTGAGCTGTTTTTCCCTTCGGGGTTTTTGTTTTGGTTTTCCCGCATTCGCGGAGGTTTTCTCTCTAGCTAAAGTTAACTTTGTGCGTTTGTGACTAACTGTGCTGTAAAGCTCAGGTGTTTTAGCAGAGGATTAAATGTACAAAAATTACTCCGATGTTTAATTGTTTACGCTACTTTTTCAGCCTCTTGCATGTTTTAGTTCACTTGCATGCTAGCAAGATATAATGCGTTTTTTTAAACTATTTAAATTATTTATTGAAACATAAACAGACGTGTATTGTTCACACTTTAAAGGTTGTTTTTTAACAGACGTATTTGTTGTTTGCTGTGTCCTGGATGTTCTACAGCCTAAAAGGACTTTTGCTAAATATACAAATAAAAATATATTACACGACAAATGTTATCCCATTTGGCTTCACGCAATATTTAAATCACTTGAGCAGGTGGTATTTTTTATTTCACAGAGCATGTTTCATCCACTGCACAGTGCTTTTACACTAAGAACACAGGGGGAACAGATTTAACCAGAGCCCTGTGAAAAATGGTTCCCCCCTTGTAAATGACAAAGTGTAAATGCAAGGCACTACAATTAAGGTGGGGTTTATATTTGACTCTTATCCTTGTATATAACAAGTTTTATCCACTGCACAGTGCTTTTACACTACGAACAATTAATTTGATTTAATTTGAACAACGTAATTTGTCTTTTTCTATCTTTGGTATACTTTTGTGTCTAAGTGGTTTAATTATTTTGATTCTCATAAGCTAACTGGAGGGAAATGCATTAACTTTGAATGAAATGTCAGTGATCTTGCAACAAACACAAATCTGGAAAAAAAATTCTAGATTTGTCTGCAGAAGGCCTCATTTTGTTACACACACACACACACACACAGATTTCAGTCACAAACGTAATTTTTTTCTGTTTGTGTTGTGCAGTTCTTAGTTTGATGAGGCGGATGCAAATGCTGAGAAGAGCGTGATTTATTAAAGGGTAATACAAACTCAGAGTTGTATAGGCAGACCAGGGTCAGATTAGATAGAGAGTCAGACATGATAATACAAAGAACAAACTACTAATCAAATAAACAAACTCGTGAACACGGGACAACAGGGCTGTAACACAAACAATTACCCGCAAGACAATAGACCAAACACAGTTTAAATACAAGACACTAATAAGGAACACAGAAAAAGCACTTTTTAAAAAGAAGATTTACAAAGGAATACAACAGGAAATCAAAGCAAAAAACAGAAACGTAGTGAAATGGAATAAAATGTTTGTAGATTCTCATTAATCTCTTTGAGTGGTAGAGCTGAAAGCAACTGAACTTCTTTTTTGAAAAGGGGGTTAAAATGCCCAGGAATGGATCTCAAGACTGCTTTGCGGGTGACTGATAATTGGTGCTGTAAATCTTCCCTTCATTCAAAGTTGGTTGTTCCATGTTCTTCTACAGCATAGCACAGTCCAGGAAAGGCAATTTCTTTCCTTTGATATCCTCTGTAATGAAATTGAGGAGGTTTCTGTCTACGAAGTTGATGTATTTTGTGAATGCTCCCAACAGTGAATGTTCACAACAGAGCTGATTACTACACCAAAATCACCAAATTTCTTACTGACAATAATTCTTATAAGATTTTGGAAAGAAACACAATGAATAGCTACAAGAAGAAGGTTATGGATTGCCAAACAAACAGAAAAGTAAAAAGCGATCCATTGGCAAACATGCTAGCTCCGTTCCCCAGCTGCTACACCTAGCAACTGTGGCAAGGTGGCAAGCTGTTTTGCAATATTGTAAGTGGCTGATTTTACTGCAGACAATGGGACTGAGTGAGCTTCCTTCTTCTTTAAAATAAAAAATAAAAGGTAAATATTTGGAAATAAAATCTAAGAATCCTTAAAGCTAAATATAAAGAAGTGGACTATGGTTCCTGGAATAAATGAAAATTCTAAAGTCTCTTTCTCTGGTCTCGAACTTTCAGGTTCGGCAAAACTAAAGAAGTAAACTAACTTCCAAATATCACCTGTTTTCTTCTTTTGAATCATGTTTGCCTGTTTTTTTTATACGGCAAGCTTTCCCCAGACTCAGGAACTGTGGTCAGGTTTGTTCTCAGAAGCGGTTTCTTCTTTCTGGATCCTGAACTAGTTGACTCAGCAATAGATTCCACAGAGCCACTCTCACAACTGCTTAATGACATCATTGATGACATCATTGATTTCTGGGACCCATAACCAGAGCTTCTTGCAGAAAAAGCATCAAATCCATCTTCCTTACTCACTGTGGACATAGAAAGCAAGTAATATGAATGTATATGTGCCACTGTATGTTGCATTGCCTAAAATAACATACCTTAGTGCACTTGTTACACTTAGTGCACTTTTATGTTTGGTTTCTTTTTCAGCATAGGTACATGTTCCAAGCACCTCATCTGTTTGTTATTCCATGTTACTTTTTGTGAGGGAATTTTTTGATTTATTGTTTGTGATCCTCAATATTAATTGACATTTTGTTCATTCCCTTACAGTATATGTGTCTAAGCCTCAGTAAGAACTTCGCCTGTTTATCTTGTATTTGCCCCAACATGCAGTCTCCACTGTACCCAATAAGAAAAATACCAATAATACAAACCGGATTCCAAAAAAGTTGGGACACTAAACAAATTGTGAATAAAAACTGAATGTAATGATGTGGAGGTGCCAACATCTAATATTTTATTAAGAATAGAACACAAATCACAGATCAAAAGTTTAAACTGAGAGAATGTATCATTTTAAGGGAAAAATATGTTGTTTCAAAATTTCATGGCATCAACAAATACCAAAAAAGTTGGGACAAGGCCATTTTTACCACTGTGTGGCATCCCCGCCTTCTTACAACACTCAACAGACGTCTGGGGACAGAGGAGACCAGTATCTCAAGTTTAGATATAGGAATGCTCTCCCATTCATGTCTAATACAGGCATCTAACTGTTCAATCGTCTTGGGCCTTCTTTGTCGCACCTTCCTCTTTATGATGCACCAAATGTTCTACAAATGTTATCTCTTACCTATTTGTGGTGGTGAGTTTTTATCTTATAATTTCACCACCACAAATAGACAAGAGGTAGAAATACACATAGAAGCGTTGTAGGTTGTTGTTTAGGATGCCCTTAATAAGGACTTGTTTTATGGTCTTATGATGCACCGTTTAAAAGCTATTGAAATTCTTATATTAAAACTGCGCAGTGCTCTGGGGCCTTTACTACCGCCACTTGCATCCGTGTTAACCGTGTTAATGTAATTTGTAGACGGTGCCTTAGACGTTGTAGCGGTCACAATAGTACATTTTAAATAAAATGTTGTCTACAGCTTAAAATATGTCTATTCCTGGCGTAAACAAAGTTGTACATATTTGTTTTGTTTGCCAGAAATTAGAATTTGCACAATTTGGCACTTTTGCTGATACTGTCTTAAAATTATTGAAGAAAGAATTCCGAATATGCAAATATGGTCTTATGATGGACCGTTTAAAAGCTATTGAAATTATAAGATTAAAACTCACCACCACAAATAGGTAAGAGGTAGAAATATCCATATTTGAGTTGTAGGTTGTTGTTTAGAATGCACTTTATGTAATACAACTTGACTGGTGGTCTTATGATGCACCGTTTAAAAGCTATTGAAATTCTTAAATTAAAATTCACCACCACAAATAGGTAAGAGGTAGAAATACCCATACATGAGTTGTAGGTTTTTGCTTAAGATGCCCTTAATATATAACAAGTTGTTTTATGGTCTAATGATGTACCGTTTAAAAGCTATTGAAATTATAAGACAAAAACTCACCACCACAAATAGGTAAGAGGTAGAAATACAATCCGTGTATCATTCGTTCATTTATTCAACTGAAAATCAAAATCGGAAAATCAAAAAAACTTCATTATTTTGTTTTTCGTTTTGAATATAAAAACAAAAAAACAAATCAGGCTTGTATTTTTCAGTTTTTTATTTGATAATCCAAACAAAAATAGCAAAATAAAAAAACGGATTCGGAGCCGAACTTGATTTTGATTTTTTAACTTGACCCACACAAACCAGTGCGCCGGGAGTTACTGGTTTGTGTATTCTTCGTGGGATTCGCTTGTGCGGGAGTGCACTGCAGTGTTGTTCTACTCTGATTGTAGCCTAGACATTGGAACATAGTCTATATTGGTATAGACAACATGACCGGACTGGAACCACATACTAGTTTAATTAAAGATTTATTTGAAGGTGGTCAGACAGACGCATGCAGAGATTTCGTGCACGTTGCGTCAAATACTGCGGTAAAGTTGGTTTCACGTTCGTTCTTCAATAGTTTTAAGACAGTTATAGAAAAAGTGCCAAAATATGCCAATTCTAATTTCTGGCAACATAAACAACCACCTACAACTCAGGAATAGGCGTATTTTACATCGGGAATAGGCGTATTTTAAATTGTAGATAACATGTTATTTAAAATAACTGCTGTCACCGCTGCAACGTCTAAGGCACCGAATTCTGAATACGCGAACGTGAAACCAACCAACAGTGGTGTTCCCTTGTGTATCTAGTGGTCCGGTGTTATTAGGGTTCACACACATAGTGTGGGAACCCTATTGTAATTGCTCGAGTTTTTCTTCTTATTATTATTATTTTTCAGGCTGTAAAATGCATATTGCAGCCTAGACCGTAAGGCCCAGAAACACCAAACTTGGCGAGGGAAACCCAGACAATGATCCACATTGGCCTGATGGTGGCGCTATAGCACAGCATTTTGCGTTTTGGTCCATATCTCCTACACCGTAGGTCCTAGAAACGAAATTCCACTTCTCGTGGATTCCTTGGCTCAAGCCAAACAAAAAAGCCTCAATAACCATTTAGCTCCGCCCACTTAGATTTCGAGTTAATTTGCATAATGTGCAAAATCGCGCACATCTTTGAGCGCAAACTAGTCCCTGGATTTTTTACACACATGCACATGTGGTATCCAAACATTCAGAAGAGTCTGAACTTTAAAAGGTATCCAGCAAAAATGCTAATTTCCTCAATACCTAGTCAGTATAAGCCAATCAAATGAGGGGGCGTAAACTCAATTGTAAATTTTGCGCTTATGGAGCTCTAACTGAAGAAAACTTGCATGCAATGAGATGACACTTCACAGACAGCTTCCCCCTGAGGGTCTGGGGCAGCTCGCAGAGGTTGCCATACCTCACCTGCTAGGGGGCGCTATAACATGCAAAAATTTGCCCCATGCACTCAGATTGGCCAATCCACATGAAACTTGACAGACATCATCTATGGGCCTCTGGGAACCAGGTCCTAAAGTAGACATGTCATACTTCCAAAATGGCTGATGTAATCGGCCAATCAGTGATCAGTACGGGTTTGACAGGCTGAACTTTGGTCAATCTGCACGAAACCTCTGGGGTGTGGGCAAGTGCACGCCCCCTATGACATACTCCATCTGGGTGTCGATTAAGGTTGCAGCGGTAACCGGTTTCACGGTATACCACGGTATTAAAATGCACGGTTACCATACCGTGTGCGTTTGCTTATTACCGGTAAAAAGCAAGCCAGCGGAGAAACTGACCCGCGCATGCGCAACTCCGCTCCGGTTCAGCTACTCAGCACACAGCGGTGAGAATGGCAGAAAGTGCATCAGACTTAATTTTTTTAACAAAAAAAAAGCTAAACTAAAATCAGCGGCGAAAATGACGTAATCGCGGTGGCTCCGCCCGTGCGCGAGGGTCTCACGCGCTGTCGATTCGCGAGGTCGTGCACCTCTGAATTTTGTAACTTTGCGCGCGCCGCGCCTCAGCGCAATGAACAATGTCATGTTTGCAGGGTTCATACATCTTTATAAGGTGGAATTAAAGCACTTGTACGTCACTTTCCCAGCACCTTAAACTTAATTAAGTTAAATATTTATACATATACTCGAAATAATTCGCTTTTTCATCACATTATTTAATGGTTGTTTACGCCCAATCTCAACGTCTTCACGTTCTCTCATGTTTAGTCCTGGAATTACAAGAGGCTCGTATTTGTTAACGTAATACAAAAGAACTGTGCGGAGTCGCGCGCTACGGTCACTAGTGAAAGTATAAACCTAGCTTTTATGGTCCTTGCTTTCACTGGATGTGAAAGACGCCATTAATTTACATGCGTTCATTTTCAAATTCTAACGTGCCTGTTTTTCATATGTTAAAACCAGACTCAGTGTGAAAGCCTTAAAATAGAAATCTCTATTGTGAGGGTCATGTCAGAAATAAATCCTCTCTTTCTGCAGTATCTGGTTATATTCCAACTTGGCAGTACAACGGACGTTTACAACAGTTGTTGATCAGACACTGACCCAGGCTCAGTTTATCAGATATTAAATTATTTAAACTTAAATAATTATACTGAAATCCATGATTTAGGTTTCTCAAATTTTGCAGTATTTATATAAACATGTGTACAGCTTTTTTTTTATTTAAAGGAGACATTTTGTATACAATTGTTCCAGGTTTCTACAATAAATAGTTAATTGAACAAAAAAAACTTGTTGTAATTTCTTTAAGGGTCAGTGTATCTTTTAATAATATACAAACAAACTGTGATACCGTGATAACCGTGATACCGCGGTATTGTCTGAGACGGTTATCATACCGTGAAAATCTCATACCGTTGCAACTCTAGTGTCGATTGGCCACTGGTGGGTGCTATTGCAAAAAAAGCAAGTATATCCCCTACATAATTCCACTTGGGAACATGCCATTGGACTCTTTTGATTCCTTGCAGTAGTGCAAACAACTTTCCCATTACATGTCCTATTAAAAAATGCACAGTTTATTTACAGTTAATAATTGTTTGAAATCATCACTTTTCATATTGCTCCTAGGATTTTCATACTATCATGTCAAGCAAAGTCTTATAATACTCTACAGAGTGTGAAATCAAAAAACAATCTGAAGATTTTGGATTTTAGGTAAGCTAAGTATTTTTTAATGGACAGCATCGATACATATAATATTCATATTCTTGAAGCTCTTTCATATTTTATCCAATTCTGACCAAAATGCAAAAGCCCATTCACAATCTCATCTTGAACAAATTTGCCAAGTTTCATCCAAATCGGTTATTGTATGGCTCTACAGTGCAATATTATATACAATGCATAAAAATGCATGTAAAGTGCCTCTGTCACCTTCTCCCTCTCAAACACACGCAGGCTGAAACTTCACACACACTCGGTGTCTCTCACACTCTCACCCACATTCCCCCTCCCATCTCTGTGCCCTAAGTAAACATTGCTCTGGCTACCTAGATCTCTCTGTGTCTATTAACCAGGCACACACACATACAGGCGCAAGCAGGCCTTCCTATAGCATTCACAATGACACTTCCCTAGCCATACCCATCCATATCTCAGTGACTAACACATGCTCATACAAACTGATATTTGGCTTCTTTTTTGTCTCTCTCTCAAACACACACACACACACACACACACATACACACACACACACACACACACCTTTATACCTATATGTATGTATAGTTTATATGTATGCTTATGTATGTATAGGTATTAGTATATATATATATATTAGCCCACATCCAACTCCACCCTCTAATGCGATGTCGTGCGCCAACCCACTACTTCTTCATTCGAGAATAACTGTGTGGCATTTGAAAATACGCATAATAACTCACAAGTGTTCAAGAGACACGTCGTTGCACTTAATTTACAAATACCTCGTTTACTTTGTGTATCGTTCCACGTATGTTATTCATTATTTTTATTTATTGGGTGGCGAACGTAAAATGTTGACGGGAGGATGTAAAATGGACACAAATAAAGTATTATATCGCGATAGATCGATCGCCGGTGGTTGGCGCCAGAGCGAACTAGTAACTCATTGAATCATAGATGTAGATCAGAGGTAAATAAACTAGATTTTTTTCGGCGTGAGAAATCGGATGTGTGGTGTGAGAGCGTGTGAAGACGGTCAAATGCATGTGTCTCACACTCAATGCGTGAGAGTTGGCAACTCTGCTACTATAAGTACACAGTTAAAATGGTAATGTTTACTGTTTACTGATAATGTTGGTGATAGAGAAGGGAACTCTTTCATTTTGAAGGGTGCGTTCCGGGAACTGTCTGCCTCGATCCGGTAACTTTCAAGCCTACTAATTATAAGTTATGAAGAAATCTGTCTGCGTTGAACCAATTAATTGAACAAATAATTCTATAAAAGACATTTTTAAACACAAGATCCACATTCCTAAATCACATAAGAGCTCTCCTTTTAGCGATGCCTTTCCGTTTCTCCCCTATAGGCTAAAGCTAGTTATACTTTCGTGAGTGACCGTAGCGCGCGTCACATTCTTTGCAGTGTCCTCCTGAAACGATATGTGGTAGTATAAAGAAACACCCCTCAAACACAGGGGAAGGAACATTTACCTGACCAATTTTAATGTTGTATTGTGTTTCAGATTTGAAAAGTGCTGGAATTTAGGCTAAAGTACTTGAAAATGCACTTCTGCACTTAAAACACTTATAAAACACACGTAAATAGTTCTGGCAGTTCTGTTTACTGAGAGCAAACGTAACATGGGCGTGGCTTCGGACTTGAGAAGAAGGTGGAGTTGGATGTGGGCGGGGTTGGATGTCCAACTCCGCCTTCCTGCAGGCTGCAGCGAGAGGCTTCTCCGTAAGTCGCGCACTCTCCGTATGCGCGCGGTTCACTTAGAGGAGACTAGCTCCGTTAAAGTAGGTGCCAGCTCTTTATCGCGATTGTGTCCAACCCTGACTCCCACCACGTTACACAGATATTGATATATTATTTATTTCAGTAATTTCATTCAAAAGGTGAAACTTGTATATTATACTCATTCATTGCACGTATACTTATATATTTAAGAAAAGTTGAATATTGTGAAAAGGTTCAATATTGAAGACAATATTAAATAGCTAATGAACTAAAACTGGTCTCTCAGTCTAGTTCTGTATGCTACACAGTCATGGGGAAGAACAAGTAGTTATATATTAAGTGCATCCTAAACAACAACCTACAACTCTTACATGGGTATTTGTACCTTGCACCAATTTGTTGTACTCAGTTGATGTCTTGTTATTTCAATAGCTTTTAAATGGTCCATCAGAAGACCACCTAAGAAGTTGTATTAAACAAAGTGCATCCTAAACAACAACCTACATCTCGGACATGGGTATTTACAGGTGCTATTCATAATATAAGAATATTGTGAAAATCTATTTAAATAATTAGATAAAAACTCACCACCACTATTAGGTAAGAGGTAGAAATACCCATATCTGAGTTGTAGGTTGCTGGTCATCATGGGTTTAATGTAATACAACAATTGTTTGGTGCTGTTCTGATGGACCGTTTAAAAGCTATTGAAATTAAAAGATAAAAACTCACCACCACTATTAGGTAAGAGATAGAAATAGAAATACCCATATCTGACTTATAGGTTGTTGCTTAGGATTGCGCTTAATATATAAGAGCTTGTTTTATGATCGTATGATGCACCGTTTAAAAGCTATTGACATAATTAGACAAAAACTGACTACCACAAATTGGTGCAAGGCAGAAATACCCATATAAATGTAAATGTGCCATATTTTGTCAATTGTGATTTTTTTTTTCACCGCAATCGAAATTTGTCCTCCACTTTTTACCCATCTGTGCAGTTAGAACACACACACACACACACACTAGTGATTACTAGGGGGCTGTGGATCACATGTGCCCAGAGTGGTGGGCAGCCCCAGCCCAGCGCCTGGAGAGCAGTTGGGGTTAGGTGCCTTGCTCAAGGGCACCTCAGTCATGGCCTCAAGCCTGGGAATTGAACCCATGACCCTCCGGTCACAAGACCAGTTCCCTACAATCAGACCATGACTGCCCGTTGTATTACAAGTTGTATTACACAAAGTGCATCCTAAATAACAACTATATAAAAGTTGCAGATTGTTATTTAGGATGCACTTTGTGTAATACAACTTGTTTGGTGCTCTTATGAAGGACCATTGAAAAGATATTGAAATTATTGAAGAAAAAAAAAAACCCAGAGTGTGCAGTGCTCTGGGGCCTTTACTACCGCCACTTGCATCCGTGTTAACCGTGTTAATGTAATTTGTAGACGATGCCTTAGACGTTGTAGCGGTCACAATAGTACATTTTAAATAAAATGTTGTATACAACTTAAATATGTATATTCCTGGCGTAAACAAAGTTGTAGGTATTTATTTTGTTTGCCAGAAATGAGAATTTGCACATTTGGGCACTTATTATTGAAGAAAGAATTCCGAATATGCAAACGTGAAACCAACTTTACCGCAGTCAAACGAAAACCACGAAGAACAACTTCCGGGGCACACAAATGGGTCGAGTTAAAAAATCAAAATCAAGTTCGGCTCTGAATCCGATTTTTAATTTAGCTAGTTTTGTTTGGATCATCAAATAAAAAACTGAAAAATACAAGCCTGGTTTGTTTTTTTGTTTTTATATTCAAAACGAAAAACAAAATAATGAATTGTTTTTTTGATTTTCCGATTTTGATTTTCAGTTGAATATCAAATGAACGAATGATACACGGATTAAAATACCCATATCTGAGTTGTAGGTTCGTGTTTAGGATGCACTTTATGTAAAACAACTTGTTAGGTGGTCTTCTGATGGACCATTTAAAAGCTATAGAAATTATAGAAAAAAAAACAGTGCACAGTGCTCTGGAACTTTTAAGACCGCCACTTGCGTCCGTTTTAACCGTGTTAAGGTAATTTGTAGATGGTGCCTTAAACCACAGGTGTCAAACTCAAGGCCCGCGGGCCAAATGTGGCCCGCCGCGTCATTTAATGTGGCCCACGAGAGCTTAAAAAGTCAAATTGTCCAAAAAAAAAAAAAAGCAAAATACGTGCAGTGAACAAAAACTAGATTACCCACAATTATGTTACCTGCGACATGACGGCATCCGTGGCGGATGTCAAAAAGTACAGTCTACGTCGGCATTTTGCGAACAAACAGAGCTAAGTATGCCAAAATTAGGCATCAAGAAAACAACAAATTGCCAAAGAATCGCTACTTTGGCGATCGCTACACAATGTGTTCACAACCACAAACAATGAGGCAGTAAAAGCTGGTTTTGTTGTGGCTGGTTTTGTTAAAATCGTCCACGCGTCAATGTCTCTTAAGGGGGAGCGTTTATTTCAAGTTTTGAACAAAGTAAATGTGATATCTTTGATGTTATTTTTCTTTTTTCACTTGGATAGTTTGATCATTGATTAATGGAGTAATGTGGGTTTCATAACCTATAGACATGCTTGACAGGGGGGGGGGGGATTGATTGATCTCCAGTGGTTGGCGCCAGAGCAAAAGAGGTAAATAAACTAGTTTTTTTTTTTGGCGTGAGAAATCAGATGTGTGGCATGAGAACGTGTGAAGACAGTCAAATGTGTCTCACGCTCAATGCATGAGAGTTGGCAACCCTGTTAACATTAAGGAGTAGGTACATTTATAAGTTACATATGGCCCTCTGTGGGGAACGATTACGCTGATGTGGCCTGTGGTGAAAATGAGTTTGACACCCCTGCCTTAGACGTTGCAGAGGTGACAGCAGTACATTTGAAATAACATGTTATCTACAATTAAAATACGCATATTCCTGACGTAAACAGAGTTGTAGATTGTTGTTTATGTTGCCAGAAATTAGAAAAAAAAAGTGCAAAAATAGGCACTTTGGCTATAACTGTCTTAAAGCTATTGAAGAACGAATTCAGTATGCGAATGTGAAACCAACTTTACTGCAGTTTGGCAACAGTATCAAAGAAGTAGATGTGTCCAAAGCAGTTATAAGCCTTGTTTATACTTTCACGAGTGACCGTAGCGCTCCACTCCGCACACCTCGCGCAAACGGTGGAGGCTTTTATACTTGGCGCGTCACATTCTTTGTAGTGTTCTCCATAACGATATGTGGTAGTATAAAGAAACACCCCTCAAAACAGGGGAAGGAACATTTACCTGATGGATTTTAATGTTGACTTGTGTTTCAGGTTTTAAAAGTGCTGGAATTTTGACTAACGTAGCCTACTTTAAAAAGCTTGAAATTGTAATGGTATTTCATTTCACAACAAATAGCTGTCCGACTGAACAGTTCGATTGTATTACGTTTACAAATAAATGTACAAATAATACCGTGCAGCTACACAAACGTAATGTCAGGAGATACTGTAGCGACTACTACTCCTCACGGCGAATTCCCTAACGGACACTTGGCCCCTCGAGGTGTAGCTTAAGTGACACTGGCAGGGTTGCCAGGTCCTACAAAAATATCCCGCACAAAGTCAGTGTAAAGCCCGCCCTTCAGAAGCCTAAACTAGCCCAAACCCTAAAGTTGTTGACCGGGGGGGTTGACTAGTGTAAGTTGTCGACGGGGGAGTTTTTTAATTAAGTATTATGTCGCGATCGATTCTTAGTGTTGACTTGAAACTCCCGCGGTAGCCCAACTCAAAAGTAGCCCAAACCGCACCACGCAACCCCAGAATTTTTACCCACGGCAGGATTTTCAAACAAGCCCAATTTGGCGTGAAAACCGCGAACCTGGCAACTCTGGACACTGGGGGGACGGTGCCTGTGCGCGCCAGGGTTGCGTTATCAACCCAGTTATCTCCTCGGGATTTTTGTATTTTCTGCCTCAGTTACGGAACTTGATTCAATACATTGTTACTGTTAAAAATGCACTTCCAATAAAGTGAGTATTGGAAAAATTTAATTTGCTGCTGAATACTACTAAAGTAAGTTGTAATCTAACGTAGTTACTTTTAAAATCAAGTAATCAGTAACGTAACTAAATTACTTTTAAAAGGAGTAATCAGTAATCGGATTACTTTTTCAAGGTAACTAAGCCATCACTGACTACCACATATAGTTTCGGACAACACTGCAAAGAATGTGACGCGGCAAGTATAAACGCTTGTGCCGTTCGCGGAGGTTTAGGAGAACCAAGTTAGCCTAACGCTATGTAAGAGATAAGTAACATTAAAGCAACGAAAAACCACAGTTAAGCAAATATTACCATGTGGAAGTCAGTTTAAACTCAGAAGAGTGTTTACCAGTATACCTTTCACTCACACTAACAGAACATATACTACGGAACTGAACTGTTTGGGGCGGTCTGCTGATTTTTATATGACTCAAAGAGCCAATCAGGAATAAGCAAGGAAATATCTTCGCGCTGTAAAACAAAATGCATTTTTGTGATTGGTTCAGAGATAATTTAAAAAGGGGGAGGGGGGGCAAAGACATAATTTGGGGGGCAATGGCCCCCTCAGCACCCCCCCAGAGACCGGCCCTGCTTATAAAGGTGTATGAACCCTGCAAACATGACTTTGTTCATTGCGCAAAGTTACAAAATTCGAGAGGTGCACAACCTCGCAAATCGACAGCGCGCGAGGCCCTCGCGCACGGGTGGAGCCATTGCGATTACGTCATTTTTGCCGCGCGGACCCTCCTGCCGCTCGTGAAGCGTCAAGTATAAACCAGGCTCGCCACCCACAGAAAAGAACACTTTTGGTTCAGCTGGAAGTAAAGAACAGTTAGCAGCTCCTCTTAACTGACTGACAAACTAACTACTCACTTTGTCAGCAGAGAACCATATAAAAAAATAATCATCTGCACCAAACTGGTCAGAAGCAATACAAACTAGATATCAGGAAATTGTTACTTTTACAAAATGGTTCACATGGTTTACATGACTTAAGAAATAGAAAATAAACAACAGCTGTAAAATATACTATACACAGTTATAGGCATGGGATAACCCATTATGAAGACAGGAGATTTGTGTAAAGTCAGCACCAACAAACAGTAAAATGGATTAACTTACAGTCAGGGGGGAGATCCCTACTGTGAGCATGCTTCATAGGTGCGAGAGTGGATTCAGATCTGGATTTCTCTCTCACTGCAAAGATGAGTTTTCAAATTCAGCTGCTCTGATTTCTAATTCAGTCAATGAATTTGTCTTTTTTACAAAGTGGTAAAGGAAAAATCCACGTTCATAGATATTCATTCTACTGTTGCTGTTCTAGGAAGGTTGTCAACATAGAAATTAAGACGATTAAGATTCAGAACAAGAGCATATATAATGAAACATTTTAGACTAGAAGTGAACAGTTCTAATACTCTAAGTTGAACTGATTGTGCCTACTTACGTCATGTGACTTCTAAGTAAAACCCTTAAATCTGAGGACATATTTTAAAAAATGCCCTACATGCATTGGTTTAACACCCAAGTTACTGTGTTTAAATCTTTGGTCACAGTATCAAAGAAGTAGGTGTGTCCAAAGCAGTTTTACAAACTAGATATCGGCAAATTGTTACTTTTACAAAATGGTTCACATGGTTTACATGACTTAAGAAATAGGAAATAACTATCTGCTGTAAAATGCATTATACACAGTTATAGGCATGGGCTAACCCATTATGAAGGCAGGAGATTTGTGTAAAGTCAGCACCAACAAACAGTAAAATGGTTTAACTTACAGTCTGGGGGGAGATCTCTACTTTGTGCATGCTTCATAGGTGCAGGAGTGAAAAAAAAATTGAATGCCATGCGCACTGCAAAGATCATTAGTTAATGACTAGTTGACGATTACACAACTAATTTCATTCTTTTGTACAAAATGAAAATCTAAAATGAATTATTGAATCCTTAACAGCAAAACAATTTGTACACAGGGGACATTCAGAGAATAGTCATACAACATCACAAAGTCAAAAAACAGAGAAACAACCATAACAGGCAGACAATTAAAAAGCTAAGTCAAAAGAATAAGATTAAATCACAGGAGGAGTAAAACTAAATAGCTTATAAAAAGAGGACACTGAGTGCACAACAGGAAATGCTGGCAGTACCTCTCAATGAGTAGAACGAAAGTGCTAAAGAACTGCTAAAAAACCCTTAAGGTCAAAATGATATTATAGATTCAAAAACAGAAGTGTAAGGAAACAGTAGTCAGTCGAGTTCTGAATTCCAGAACAAAGAAGTAGAATGAGTACAATAATCAGTAGGACAAAACATTGATGGAGCAAAAATGTAAAGAAAAAACGTACTTCTCGTTAATATGGTCGTACTCTGTGCATTCTCACTCACTGCAAAATCAGAAAGGATTCACTTTTACAAAATGGTTCACATGGTTTACATGACTTAAGAAATAGGAAATAACTATCTGCTGTAAAATGCATTATACACAGTTATAGGCATGGGCTAACCCATTATGAAGGCAGGAGATTTGTGTAAAGTCAGCACCAACAAACAGTAAAATGGATTAACTTACAGTCTGGGGGGAGATCTCTACTGTGTGCATGCTTCATAGGTGCGAGAGTGGATTCAGAACTGGATTTTTCTCTCACTGCAAAGATAATGAGATTTCAAATTCAGCAGCTCTTTATTTTTTATTTTTTTATTAAATGGCCCACCTCCACCCCCCCATCTTTGGAGTACACCTTTGTTTTTATGTACAGTTCAAATGACAATTATTGGGGTTAGGTGGACCAAGAAAAGGGGGAGAGAAAGAATAAAAAGGGAAAAGACAGAAGGGCAGGGGAAAAAAAAAATAATAATAATTATTGTTATTATTATTATATATATATAGAAAATTCAGCAGCTCTGAATTTTTCTTGCTCTTTCTAATTCAGTCAATGAATTTGTGTATTTTTTTTACAAAATGGTAAAGGAAAAATCCACGTTCATAGATATTTATCCCACTGTTGCTATTCTAGGAAGGTTGTCAACATAATAATTAAGAAGATTAAGATTAAGAACAAGAGCATGTATGACTGAACATTTTAGACTAGAAGTGAACAGTAATAAACTAAGTAAGTTGCCCCTACTTACGTCATGTGACTTCTAAGTAAAGCCCTTATGTCTGAGGACATATATGTCACGCTACGGTCCCCGAACCCTTCCTTTGGGGCATGTGTTAACGTTGTCTGCGTCTATTCGTCTGCGTCTGTGTACCTCCGTGGGTGTGGGTGCGTCTTGTCATTATCCGTCTCACCTGTGGCTCGTCTCGTCATCACGTGGGGTTGATGTGGTCTGTCTATTTAATGTGCGTTCGCGCAGTGTCTTGTGCTCGTCGTTGTCTAATGTTTGAGTCTGCACGTTGTGTGTGCATGTTTTCTGTGCGCTAAACAAGCGCTATATACGTAATAATAAACGTGACGTTGGATTTAAAGAAGGATTCTGTGTCTCGTCCGTCTGCCGCCTCCCGCGTCACAGAACGACGAGCCGTCGACGAATACCCTCCGTCAGACTGCTCCGCACCAGCCGTGGGCTACGACGAGGAGGTGGAGGAGTTCGAGTCGGAGGAGGAAGGCAGTCCGCCTCCCTCTGAGTGTTCCGCTGGGACTGTAAAGGGGAGGTGGACACCAGAGACGGTCCCATCCTCCGATCGTTCCGGAGGAGAGAGGATGGACTGCTCCCGGGGTGGCAGCCCGGAGCAGTCCATGGAGTGGGACCAAGGAGAAGAGGAGGAGGAGATGGAGACCGCAGGGGATCTCCCAGGCAGTCCGCTCGGGGCGTCTACCGGTCGCGCAGCACCCGGCACGTCCGCCGGTCGCACAGCACCCGGCACGTCCGCCGGTCACGCAGCACCCGGCATGTCCGCCGGTCGCGCAGCACCCGGCAAGTCCGCCGGTCGCGCTGCACCCGGCAAGTCCGCCGGTCGCGCTGCACCCAGCGGAGGGTCCGCAGCAAGGACCGGAGGAGGACCGTCCGCTGCAGCACCGGCAGCTCCCGATCTCTCTCCCCTTGTCGCTCTACTCCTGGCGCGTAGTCTGGCGCCTGTTTCATGTTTGTGTATGCCAGTGTTCGTAAGTCTTCCCATTTGTGTGCCTAACCCGTTTTTCCCTTTCGTGCCACTATGTGTAAGTGTACCTGTGTGTGTGTTTGTGAATGTCCCGTTAAATGTGTCTAACGTGTTTTCCCCCGTCTTCCCAAGGAGGGTGTTCTAGACTGTGCGTGGCGGACTCTCCGCCGAGGGCGGTCATCTCCCAGACGCAGGACTGGGTGCTTCAGATCCGCCCATCGACGTGGGTTCGGGGCACTCAGTCCTGTTGGCACCCCGGGACGGGTAGTGCCCTTGGTGGGGGCGTCTGTCACGCTACGGTCCCCGAACCCTTCCTTTGGGGCGTGTGTTAACGTTGTCTGCGTCTATTCGTCTGCGTCTGTGTACCTCCGTGGGTGTGGGTGCGTCTTGTCATTATCCATCTCACCTGTGGCTCGTCTCGTCATCACGTGGGGTTGATGTGGTCTGTCTATTTAATGTGCGTTCGCGCAGTGTCTTGTGCTCGTCGTTGTCTAATGTTTGAGTCTGCACGTTGTGTGTGCATGTTTTCTGTGCGCTAAACAAGCGCTATATACATAATAATAAACGTGACGTTGGATTTAAATAAGGATTCTGTGTCTCGTCCGTCTGCCGCCTCCCGCGTCACAATATATTTAAAAAAATGCCCTAAATGCTCTGGTTTAACACCCAAGCTACTCTCCATACTGCATGCATTATAAAATCGTTGATAAAAAATATTTGGTCACTCTTATGAACTTATTATGGTCCACTGTAACATAATCAACATTATTTTGAATCAGAATCAGAAATACTTTATTAATCCCCTGGGGGAAATTGCAATTGTTACGGCTGCTCCTATTAATAAAAGTACACTATATAAAAAATACCAAAAATATTTACATAATTAAATAACAAATCAAACAGAGTTTAGGAGAAGAAATAGAAATAAATAAAATAACGTGTCAATAGAAATAAAAATAAAGTGTCAGTAGAAATAAAAATAAAGTGTGAAGTGTCAGATGCAATTGTTGTTATTGAGAGGGTATTGCACATTTGAAAAGTAATAATAATATTGTATAATCTTGTAATAATAATAGTATTGCACATTTGAAGGTAATACTAGTAGTAAACATTACACAGATGAATATTGAGCATTATGCTTTTAAAGAGGAGTTGTATAGTTTAATGGCCACAGGTAAAAATGATCTTCTGTGGCGCTCTGTAGTGCATTTTGGATTTATGAGTCTCTCACTGAAAGTACTCCTGTGTCTCATTACAGTGTTGTAGAGTGGGTGGTGATTTTTTTTAGGGGGGGTACGTTGCTTTGAGGCAACAATGTGCTACAGTGGTAATAATTAGCTCGTGTAATGATCTGCGTGGGGCAGAACAGGTAGGCGGACACAAACGCTGAGGAGAGCGAGATTTATTACAGGAAATTCCAAAAGCAGCGTCGATGTAACAGGCATGGGTCAAACCGGGCAGGCAATCAGGATACGAAACACGAACAGACATGGTAACGGGCACGGGAAACAACAAGGCGCAAACACGGCAGTACTCACGATGAACAAGATCAGACAAATCACAGGCATAAACAAACGAACAGGTTGGAACAAAAAGACCGATACAGACAAGGGCAATACAAGGACTATATATACACTGAACTAAACTAGGGACAGGTGATGACAATGACACAGGGGCGTGGTAACAAACGAGGAATCATCAAAATAAACGAGCAGGGCGGGACAAACAGGCAGGGAACACAGACATGAGGGAACCCAGAGTGACAGCTACGAGAGGGGGCGTTGCCCTACGTGACAGCTCGTTTCTTCCTTCTGCTGTCAGACTATACAACCAGCACTGCCCCAAAACATAAACAGAAGACAGAGAACTCTACGATCAGTTAATCAACTACACTTGGTCGTACCATATTCCAGACTCAAGACGAAAGGTGACAGAGCCTTCTCAGTTGCGGCACCCAAACTGTGGAATAATTTGCCTGTCTCTATCAGCACGTCATCCTCAGTAGATGTTTTTAAGTCCAAGTTAAAAACATTTATGTATTCTCAAGCATTCCAGTGCTCATAAGGTAAACCAACAGAAATGAAATGCTCAGGTTAATTTTATATAATCTTAATTTTTATTTTTTATTTGATATAATTATTTAAGACTTAGAAAATTGTGTGTTTTTGTATTTGTATTTTTGATATTCTTATCTTAATTCTTATTCATATGTATGAGTGCATTCTATTTTTAATATTCTTATTTTAATTCTTATTCATATATGTATGAGTGCATTGTACAGCACTTTGGCTGGCCCTTGTGGCTTTTAAATGTGCTTCATAAATAAAAGTTGACTTGACTAAATAATGTATACAATTTTCTTTTTTTCGTAACCCATTATAATTTATCGGAACTTGTGCAATATTCTTTAAACTGCAAAAGAGAGTTATTTTTTTCTAACTCTTTTTTTGTATGCTCTCTAAGCTGCTGTAACACCACAATTTCCCCATGTGGGATAATAAAAGGCTATCTTATCTTATCTTATTAGAAATGTAACTGTTTTATGAAAACATCATGTTTGTATTAATTATTAAAAGTGACAATGCATGAAACATATTATTAGGAAGATAAAACCATAAAAACATTTACACTAACCCCATAACCAGGTAATTTATTTTATTTTCAGTGTAGGTACGTTACCTGTGCAACAAATGAATGATATAAAAACATTACATACATTTATTAGTTGTATAACTTACAGTCTGGGGGGAGATCTCTACTGTGTGCATGCTTCATAGGTGCGAGAGTGGATTCAGAACTGGATTTCTCTCTCACTGCAAAGATAATGAGATTTCAAATTCAGCAGCTCTGATTTCTAATTCAGTCAATGAATTTGTGTATTTTTTTACAAAATGGTAAAGGAAAAATCCACGTTCATAGATATTCATCCCACTGTTGCTATTCTAGGAAGGTTGTCAATAATTAAGACGATTAAGATTCAGGACAAGAGCATGTATGACTGAGAACATTTTAGACTAGAAGTGACCAGTTCTAATAAACTAAGTTGAATTGATTGCGCCTACTTGCGTCATGTGACTTCTAAGTAAAGCCCTTATGTCTGAGGACATATATTTAAAAAAATGCCCTAAATGCTCTGGTTTTACACCCAAGCTACTCTCCATACTGCATGCATTATAAAATCGTTAATAAAAAATATTTGGTCACTCTTATGAACTTATTATGGTCCACTGTAACGTTCAACATTATTTTGGTGATTTTTTTTAGGGGGGTACTTTGGGGTACGTTGCTTTGACGCAACAATGTGCTACAATGGTAATAATTAGAAATTTAACTTTTTTATGAAAACATCATGTTTGTATTAATTATTAAAAGTGACAATGCATGAAACATATTATTAGGAAGATAAAACCATAAAAACATTTACACTAACCTCATAACCAGGTAATTTATTTTATTTTCAGTGTAGGTACGTTACCTAGAAGCAACACTGTGCAACAAATGAATGATATAAAAACATTACATGCATTTTGCAATTCAATTCATATAGTATATAACCTAAACTTTTGAATACTGAAAAACACAAATTCTGCTGTTGATGCAATTCTAAACAGCTTATGAACAACATAAAGTGCAATCCGACTTCATTAGCTGGTGTCAATAAAATTCTGACTGTAGAACTTCACTGTGTATGAAAGGAAAAAAAGGATTTTTTGTTGGCCGTGAAACACAGAAACATTCCACACTTGGTGCACTGAACCTTAATGATTCCCTTTCATCCACGGAACTTGCATGTTCCGCTGTTTATAATAAACAGGCCAATGGACTATGTTCTCTAGATAGACAGGGGCTGTTGGTATGGGGGTAATGGGACCTTTTCTCAATTTCTCTTCAATGCCAGCCTCGACACAGTGAAGGTCTTCCTGTCTTGCTGTAGACATTTTGTTGTTTGAAGAGAAAGTTTGCCACCTCTGTTTTGATATCCAATAAGCTTAGATGTTCCTTCTTTGGGAGGCCAGAGCCAGTGCAGTCTCTTCATTTACATTTATGGCATTTGGCAGACGCCCTTATCCAGAGCAACTTACATTTTTTTATTTCATTTTTATACAAGTGAGCAATTGAGGGTTAAGGGCCTTGCTCAGGGGCACCTCAGTCATGGCCTCAGATCTGGTAATCGAACCCACGACCCTCCGGTCTCAAGACCAGTTCCCTACCACCAGGCCATGACTGCCCTCTACTCTTCAGTAGAGCAGCCATGCTATGACATCCATCATAAGGAAGAACGTCAGTACATCTTCTTGGACTTTATTTTTGTGTGATATAGTGCAATGACGTACAATGAGATGGTGTCTCAGGTAGACACCATCATTTTGTTTCTTTCTTCAGACATCTGTTCCTTTCTTCTTCATTACTCTGTCCTCTATAAAGATGCATCCAGGCAACCGATTTGGTCCAGTGCTGTTCCAGTGCTGTGGATTTTCATTTGTTCCATTGTTGCATGTTGTTGCTTTGAAGCAACATACCTATTTTATCAATTTACAATATATGTTGCTAAAAACATTATACACTGACAAATATGTAATCAGAACTTACCTCAGATTATGAACATATTTTTTTCATTGACAAAAACCTTCAAATTTATGCTTTTTATTACCAATTTTCTAACACCACAAATACGGCTGCCACACAAGCCTCACGTACAGGAAAGGTGTTTGAAAAAAAAAAACCCATAAAAGTCAGCTGACCAAATATAAGTCAATGACTGATTGCAATTTAGCCCTCCCTTTTCATAAAGACCTTTTGATTGGGCTCTGTTCTTTTGTGCAGGTGATATTAAGAGGAAACGGTTTGTTACCCTGAAGCAACACTAGTATAGGGCTAGATCTCTGGTAACAGTATCAAAGAAGTAGGTGTGTCCAAAGCAGTTTTACACCCACAGAAAAGAACACTTTTGGTTCAGCTGGAAGTAAAGAACAGTTAGCAGCTCCTCTTAACTGACTGACAAACTAACTACTCATTTTGTCAGCAGAGAACCATATAAAAAATTATCATCTGCGCCAAACTGGTCAGAAGCAATACAAACTAGGAATCAGGAAATTGTTTTTTTTACAAAATGGTTCACATGGTTGTAACGTGTGACCCCTCCCCCCACATCAATCATGGCCCTGTTGGTTTTGTTTTCCTTTCCATGTGCATTCTTATGTAGTTTCCACGCTCTTGTTCAGTCCCTTGTTTCATGTCATTAGTTTCACCGGTAATTAATTAAGGTTTATTTGGTTTAGTATTTAGATGCCCGCTTTTGTTTGTTTTGTTGATTTTTCTTTAACTGATTTGGTGGAAGTGTATTTAGCATTTAGCAGTTTCTTGTCTACTGTGTTTGAGTTGTCTTCATGTGTTTTTGTATTTCTCTAGATTTGGTGTCTTTTTGGTAGTTTGGTTAAGTTTCGTAGTAACTTGGGTTTTGATCTGTTGTAATTGAAATATTGGTATTTTTCATGTTGTTCGCCATTCATTAATTATGCCCCGTTGTGTTCATAAGTCTGGTCTGTCAATCAGTTGTATGGCTCTCGTTCGCTCCTCCGAGAGCTCATGTATATTAAATAGAATTGATTTCTCTCTGCAATTGTCGGCCCCCTGCTCCCTCTGAGTTACATACGTTATAATGGTTTACATGACTTAAGAAATAGGAAATAACCAACAGCTGTAAAATGCATTATACACAGTTATAAGCATGGGCTAACCCATTATGAAGACAGGAGATTTGTGTAAAGTCAGCACCAACAAACAGTAAAATGGATTAACTTACAGTCTGGGGGGAGATCTCTACTGTGTGCATGCTTCATAGGTGCGAGAGTGGATTCAGATCTGGATTTCTCTCTCACTGCAAAGACAATGAGTTTTCAAATTCAGCAGCTCCCATTTCTAATTCAATCAATGAATTTGTGTCTTTTTTACAAAATGGAAAAGAAAAATAACCATTTGAATCCACGCTCATAGATATTCATCCCTTGCATACCAAATAACATCTTGCCATTACAACTTGCCATTGTACTATTGAAAAATGCAATTTTTTTTACAATCCTTTATTGTAAAAAAGCAACACTTTTTTTTAAACTAGTGTAATCAGGTTGGTCTGTCACCTATGTATAATTACACAAAATGTACTGTATTTGTTTATCTGTTTATCTAGTTGTGAATATGTGGGATCCAGACTCCTCCCCTTTCTGTTTTCTTCTTTTGTGGTGTTTCCCCCCCAAGTATAAATAGCGACCACCCATCTTAACTCTCCCCTTTTCATTGTAATATCGTGGGAGAGGTATGTCACTATTTGTTATCCACCCATTTTATTTCAGTTATGGTGGTGATGGGGAAATGTTTTACAAATCTGTTATTTGTGCTTCACTCACTTTTCTTCTATTATGCTTTTAGAGTGCTGGAGTGAGTTTGTCAGCATTGTTCAATGCACTTGTTATGTATCAACAGTGGCTGATCCAATAAAAGAAGATCGCCTACAAAGATTGCATGTGGCGGAATAATTTTTACACAACGCAGAAACACACCGGTCACACTAGTTCTAGGAATTTGATCCAATCATCTCAAATTGATATGAGCATAACCATTAGGATCTGTAGGTAAATATCTGTAATTATATAAAAAAAAACAACATTGACATTTTTAATCCCAAGGGTGTATGCTTAAATATGTCATGATCCAAATTAACCGGTCAGGGGCGCTACAGTACACAAAAACCTACACTGCCATTGTCACGGTACAGCTGCCCCCTACTGGTCGCCTCCGTCCACAGCGGGAGCTGTCCTGTTGTTGTTGTGTTGTGTTCGTCCCTCAGGTGAGCTGAGCCCGCGATCAATCTCACCTGAGGGTCGTTTGTTTGTCTATATGTCTTGTCTTTGTACCAGTTGACCGCTGGTCATTATATCCTTCATTTGGATCGAGTCACAGGTTTTTGGTTTGCGCACTTTTCTATTAAACCATCCTTTTTCCCTGAGACTTGGCGTGATCGCTTCCTTGTTGTTTCACTCACCCTGCCTGTCACAGCCATCCTGTTATGCACAATAAAGCCAATGGGTCCTGTATGTTTCAAATCTATGAGTTTTGACACTAGGGGCAGTGTCAGGAATGGCAATCGCACCCGTGACCGCCAGAGGGCGCCATCACCGGAATACTGACCTGCACACCTGACCCTGATCAGCTACTCACCACACCCTACATAAGGACTCTTCTCACAACTCTCCAGTGCAAAGTATTGCCTCCCTGTGTTGCGTACTAAGCCGTGTTTCTGTGTACTCTGTCTGATATCCTGGTTACTGATCCTTGCTCTGCCCTGATTGATTATTCTCCCGTTTGCCTAGCCCTTTTGTGCTGCTGCCTGCCTTCCCTACGGGGTCTGCTTTTTGCTTATATTTATATTAAAATCAACATGTATTACACCTGTGTATGGATCCGCCTCTATCCTCGGGTTTACCACCGTTACAGGCAGAGCCTTTCAATTTAAACTCCCCCAACTATAGAACAACCTTCTAGTAAACATGTGACACTAAAATTAAAACTTACCATTAGGTTAGATAAAGGCACAGGGCTTGTCAGAAAAAAAAAAAAAAACTATATATATATATATATGGCGAACGAGAATTGTTGACCGGGGGGGGGTGGCGAACGAAAATTTTTGACGTTGTTGAGGCCGTATACTCCAACGCTAGGAATCTAGCACTAGGACCCTGGAGCGGTTATTTTCTGCATGGTCCTAGCACTAGATTCAGCAAAGTTCACATCGCGCCAGAACAACCAAACAACACACACTTATAATAATTTAATGCCTCCCCTCATAAAATTCCAGACATTTTAAGACATTTTTAGGCCTTGAATATGGAAAACTAAATTTGAGACATTTTAAGACTTTTTAAGGACCTGCGGGTACCCTGCTGTAGATACAGTGGCGTGAAAAGATTTTTACCCCCTTCCTGATTTTTTCCATGTTTGTCACACTTAAATGTTTTGGACCATCAAATCAAAGACAACACAGGTAAACACAAAATGCTATTTTTAAATGAAGGTGTCGTTTTGATAAGGAGCAAGATGTTATCGCTGGACAAACAATAAGCAACCCCCCTAAACCCCCTTTATTATTGAAGAACATGAGGTCAGACTCTTGTTGCAAAGGCAAAATAGTAAGAAGGCTGCAGGACCTGATCTTGTATCATCTGCCACCATAAAGTTCTGTGCTAATGAATTAGCCTCTGTTTTTACTTACATTTTTAAGTGGTCACTGAGGGAGAACAGGGTCCCTGCTTGTTTTAAATCTGCTATTGTTATTTCGGTGCCCAAGAAACCCATTATCAGATGCCTGAATTATTACAGACCTGTAGCCCTAACATCTGTGGTGATGAAGATCTTTGAGCGGCTAGTATGTGATTGCCTATCCAAAATGACCAGCCTGGACCCTGGTCAGTTTGCATACAGGGCAAATAGGTCGGTCGACGATGCTGTGTCCTTATGCTTACACTCCATCCTGCAGCACCTTGAGGTCCCAGGCAACTATGCTAAGGTTTCTTTTTATAGATTATAGTTTTGCTTTTAATACAATCTTGCCCAGCTATTTTATAAGCTGCAACAGATGGGAATTCATAATTCACTTTATAATTGGATTCTTGACTTTTTAACACAGAGATCACAAGTGGTCAAAATCTATAATAACACTTCAAATGTCAGAATCATAAGCACTGGTTCCCCTCAGGGATGTGTGCTATCACCTCTTTTATATTCTCAGTACACAAATGATTGTAAATCACACACTGAGTTTGTTAAAATGATAAAATTTGCGGATGATACTACAGTAGTAGGTCTAATTCCGGATGAGGATGATTCTGCATATAGAAACGAGGTACAAGCACTTATGCAATGGTGTCACATCCATAATCTAGAGGTAAATGTAGCTAAGACTAAGGAGCTAGTAGTAGACTTCCGCAGACAAAAGAGGGCATCCCAGCCCCTGTACATAAACAGTGTGGAAGTTTTAACTTTCTAGGCACAACAATAGAATCTTCCCTGAAATGGGACGGAAATCTTAATTGTATCATCAAAAAAGCACACCAGAGACTCTTCCTCTTGCGTCAGCTGAAGAAGTTTGGGGTGGCCAGTGAGGGAATGTTGCAGTTTTACCATGCAATTATCACTGTCTGGAATTTGAGAGCCATAACATCTAAAACATCACGTTTTCTCAACAGCACATACTGCAGAGCCATCAGGTACTTAAATAGCCTCCCTACCCTGCACCAACACCTTAAATGTATATACATTTTATGTATATTTATTAATGTATCCGGAGGCCAGCGCCACGGGGGGGGGGGGGGGGGGGGGGGGGGGTTGCGGGGGGGCGAAAGGGGTTGAGGTGTCCCGCCCCCTCAATGTAAATAATAAGACCCATTTATTTTTACAACAAACGCTATATGGCGCCTCCTCGCCCGCTCAAAAATCGTTACACGCCACTCCCTGCTCAACAACTTACGTTCGCCAAAGACCCCCCCCCCCCCCCCCCCCCGCTCAACAACTTGCGTTCGCCACCCTGAAATTTTCTGATGCCCCCCCACTGTATATGTTCTGATAGATGAATATATTCTGAATACCCATTCACTTCCTGTGATGGTCACGCTTGACCGGGCAACAACACAGATGTAAAACGTTGGTTTAAAACACTTAAAATTCAATGAAAAAGATGATCATCACTTTTATATGTTCCAGTGCATAGTGTGGAGGATGGCATAAGGCCTTGCAGCCAGGCCCGTTGACAGTCTTGCTAGGGCCCGGGACAAGAAAGTCTAATGTGCCCACCCCCCACCCCCCCCCCCCCCCCCCCCACCCCCGGCGCACGTCATTTGAATTTCGTCATTTGACAATATAGCCACACATCAAAGCTGTTTCTGACAGCTGACTGGTTATATACGTGACGCGTCGCGAGCGGTGCGAGGGTTCGCGCGAAAATGACGTAATCGCAGTAAACGCCCAATCTTAACGTCTTCACGAGAACTGTTCAGTCAGACAGCTATTTGTTGTGAAACAAAGTAGTTACTTTCAAGCATTTTCAAGTACTTTAGCCTAAATTCCAGCACTTTTCAAACCTGGAACACAATGCAACATTAAAATTCGTCAGGTAAATGTTTTCCTTTCTTTTCTGCGCTCCAGATTTCTGTATTTACTTTAACTATCCACCACTGTATTTCCCGCTGTTGTGCGGGTACCAGCCAGTTACGGTCAGTGCTGGATCAAACCATTTTCCAGTGGGATGCGGGGGTGTATGCACTTAATGGAAAATATGCAAATAGGTTAAAAAACATATATTTTAGCCATTGAATTTATTTTGAGTACAGAATTTTATATTAATGAAAGATTTCAAGATTATTTAAAAATTATAGACTTTAAATAAAAAATTAATTGCTGGGCTCTTTGAGGGGGCCCCCCTGGCCCTGGGGCCCGGGACAACAGACCCGGTTGTCCCCCCCTGTCGACGGGGCTGCTTGCAGCAATCAGATGTAAAACACAATATTTATGAGTGGTTTAAGTTGTAAATCGGTCAGATTTGACCCGATCTAATGTGATAAATAGCGAATTATTTCAAATCATTTCGACCATATGTGTATTTGTATAAATATTAGTGGTGGGACTTTAACGCATTAATTTCGATTAATTAATTACAGGAAAAATAACAAACTAAAAAAATTAACGCATTCAACGCATGAGACACTTTTGCACCGTGGAATGTTTCTCAGTGCACGAGTTCCAGGCATAAAGATTATATGGACGCACAATAAGATGAGCATGATGGAGATGACTGAAGAGGCTACGCTGGTGGATGGGACATTTAAATATAAGAAACTTCCAGATGGAAGTACAAACAAAAATAATGTTATTTGGAATGAGTTTGCTTATCACAGGAACACTTCCACCCTTTGTTACCACCTCAACGCAAAACATGTTGGGGTGTGTGTGAGTGAGTGTGTGTGTGTCTGTGTGCAGGTCAGTAATGATAACTTAGCTGCTAAATGTATTCCTAGTACGATAGAGTGACCAAACGTCCGTATGTCCTTATTTCACATCCTGTCCTGTTTTTTTAAGTGAGGAAATGTCCTGGTTTATAAATTACCTTCACTGGACCATTAAACTTTCTCGAGTGACCGTAGAGCGCGACTACGCACACCTTGCTCGAGCGGCGGAGGCGTTTATACTTGACGCGTCACATTATTTGCAGACAGAGAATTTTTTTCCAAACGAACGTGTTGTGCCAAATTCCGAGTCCCCTCGTTTGCACACACAAAGACGCTACAGATGATATTCGGGAGTTACCGTGATTATAACTTAGTTCATTGAGCACTCTAGTTTTGTCTAACAAGATATTTAGACATAATACTGCTGTAATACTGCGAAGTCATGTGGTCAGAGTGAACTTCGGTATAGTCAATGTGTATTTTATTGAAAATAATTAACACCCTTGAGCCACTGTGTCTTTGGACATAGATAATGCCGTGCCGTTTGCTGTGATGGATAATTAAAGCCAAGCTCTTATTTATGCATAGAAACATAAATCAACAATATCATCTATAGCGTCTTTATGCTCGGATAAACGAGGGGAGTCGGAATTTGCCACAACACCGGCTGAAAGCCAATTCTGTTGCACATGAAATGCTACAGGCACCGTTCAGAAACTGATCAGTTCAGTTAAATGTATTCAGTTCAGTAGATGTATGCGTCTTTTAGCTTGTAGCTTAGCGGCTTTTAGCTGCTTTTTTTGCTTATAAAACATTTTCCATTTTTTTTATACATTGTAGGTGCAGCTTATATTGAGGTGTGCTGTATAGTCGAGAAAATACGGTACTTCCTGACAACAGACACAGCTCCCTTCTTTGGCAAAAGTTCCTTTGGGGCATCATCTTTTACTTCAGTGTCTGGTAGAATTTGTGGTTCAGAACGCCCCTTGTTTTCAGCAAGCTAGATTTGCGCTCTGTTGCGTGTGTGCTTAGCGGTGCAGCAATAAAAAGCGTCCCTTGAGAAACAATTAACAATCGTGCTGTGTTCCGAACACGTGAAGGTTATTTAAACCGGTGTGGCTGGTTTATGAAAAATTCTTATGATAACAAAAATAAACACCAGTTTTCGGTGCGAACCGGTATACCGCCCAGCACTACCTTAAACTGAAACGAACTTGAGTTCTGCAGCAGGACAATGATCCAAAACACACCAGCAAGTCCACCTCTGAATGGCTGAAGGAAAAACAAAATGAAGATTTAGGAGTGGCCTGATCTCAATCCGATTGAGATGCTGTGGCATCACCTTAAAAAGGGCAGTCATGGTCCTGTAGTAGGGAACTGGTCTTGTGACCAGAGGGTCATGGGTTCGATCCCCAGGCCTGAGGCCATGACTGAGGTGCCCTTGAGCAAGGCACTTAACCCCTACTGTCCCCCGGGTGCCGGGCTAGGGCTGCCCACCGCTCTGGGCATGTGTGCTCCACAGCCCCCTAGTAATCACTAGTGTGTGTGTGTGTGTGTGTTCTAATTGCACAGATGAGTAAATGCGGAGGACAAATTTCGATTGGGGTGTAAATTCACAATTGACAAATATGGCACATTTATTAAAAAAATGTAAAAAAAAATTTTGCAATTCTGCAAAGATGAGTGGGCCAAAAAAGACTCATTGCAAGTTATTGCAAATGCTTGGTTGCAGTTGTTGCTGCTAAGGGTGGCCCAACCAGCTATTAGGTTTAGGGATCAATCACTTTTTCACAAAGGGCCATGTAGGTTTGGATTTTTTTTCTCCCTTAATAATAAACACCTTCATTTAAAAATAGCATTTTGTGTTTACCTGTGTTGTCTTTGACTAATATTTAAATTGGTTTTATGTTCCGGAACATTTAAGTGTGACACACATGGACAAAATCAGGAAATTAGGAAGGGGGCAAAAAAATTTCACACCACTGTATGTGGTTTATACTTTAACATTTTAAAAACAGTTATCTTACCACTTAATTGGATGTACTCTCTCTGTTTCTTTTTCTCTTCCACCTCCTGCAGAATCTTTCTGTCCATTTCAAAATGGCTGCCACTGTTTGCTGCCACCATCTCCTCTATCTTCTCCAGCAGCTCTGTGACCTGAGTGTCATCACCCCTGTTCATATTGTTGAGAACATGATACCTGTTCCCACATTTCTCAACCAGCCACCGCAGGGAAATGTCTTCAGTCTCAATGTACTGCTCTATGGGTGTCTCCCCCAGATAGTCCCCATGTGTGAACAGAACTATAGTGTGACTCCAGACTCTCTCAGTGAGAAGTTTCATGTGTCCCTCTAATACTCTGCTCTGTTGCTCTTTAAATGTTGTGTCCACACGTAAGACCAGCAGCAGAACATGGGGTCCTGGCGGACACAGAGACACACTGAGCACAATCTCCTGTTTCAGTATCTCACTGGTCTGCTCTACAGGAGCATTTATCGACCATCCTGGAGCTTCAACCACAGTGATCTTGCTCCCTGCTACTTCTCCCTGTCTCTTCACACACTGAGCAGTTCTCTTTAACTCAAACTTCTCTCTGCCCAGGATGGTGTTTCCTGCTGAACTCTTCCCAGCACATCTGTACCCCAGCAGAACAATCCTCAGATCTGAGAGATGGTGTGTGTCACCTGCAAAATAAGAAAGAAGATACTTTAAATAATATTAATAGAGATGTATTAAGAGATCTATAGTCCAAACTGTATAGCATACTGACCCATTTTAGATCTGATGTACTCTCTTTGTTTCTGCACCTTCATCATCCTGCTATTTGCTCTCTTTTTGCTCACACTCCTCGATTCTTTCACCGTCCATGTAATATTTGTCTTAATTTGAAAATGACAGCCATTGTTTGCTGCCACCATCTCCTCTATCTTCTCCAGCAGCTCTGTGACCTGAGTGTCATCACCCCTGTTCTTATTGTTGAGAACATGATACCTGTTCCCACATTTCTCAACCAGCCACTGGAGGGTACTCCCTTCACTCTCAATGTGCTGCTCTATGGGTGTGTCTGTCAGACCGTCCCCATGTGTGAACAGAACTATAGTGTGACTCCAGACTCTCTCAGTGAGAAGTTGCATGTGTCCCTCTACAACTCTTCTCTCATGTACTTCAAAAGTTGTTCCCACACGTAACACCAGCAGTAGAACATGGGGTCCTGGAGACACACTGAGCACAATCTCCTGTTTCAGTATCTTACTGCTCTCCTCTACAGTGTCATTCATCCACCATCCTGGAGCTTCAACCACAGTGATCTTCCTCCCTGCTACTTCTCCCTGTCTCTTCACACACTGAACAGTTCTCTTTAACTCAAACTTCTCTCTGCCCAGGATGGTGTTTCCTGCTGAACTCTTCCCAGCATTTTTATTGCCCAGCAGAACAATCCTCATGTTTTGTTTTTGCGATTTCACTGAAAGAGTAATAAAAAATGTTACCACCTAAAAACAGAATATGACTCATGCAAAACATGTTTTAAAAAAAACATTTACTCCCCCTTCTCGCCAGCAATCACAGAGCTATTGCCCATTTCTTATTATGCAAATTCAGGAGAGAACAGAACTGAGGCTGCAGGTCTAGTGTGCCTTTAGAAACAGGTCTTATATTTCCTGTGACTGTACACATGCTGTAGTCTCAATATCTCACAAATTCACTCTCTAAATATAGCACTTTATTGTTATTATAATTTCCATGTAAATACTACATTGTGTGTGTGTGTGTGTGTGTATAAAATAGTAGTCTTACTGCATTTTTACATTTTATTAGTAGAATTTGCGCATATGCAAATTCTAACTCGAAGCACAGACACCATTATTGCTGGTGTAATTTTGATTATGAACTACCTTCAACAAATGGCAATTCTGTGCTCATTTGGATGATTTAAGCGAGTGGCCAATACTCAGTCACCCAAAAGAGTCTTTAGATGCCTGTCAGCAGAGGCAGGGGGCATTTTCTGGACAGCAGAGGCCACAGTCAAGTAGCACTGGCCACACTAAGTGCCACAATTATGTGGCATCTACCACAAGGTGCCATTTCTGGGTGGCACAGAGGCAACTTCTTCCTGCTTACATGCTGCTTACATGCCAAACGGGCCGCTCTCTTATGGAAATTTGGCAGAAAGACATGCCTCCCAATGACCTCTGAGATGTTTTGTGATTGGCCAGATGCAGTTTGATTAGCTCTGGGTTTGTTTGCTCTTCCTAAGTTCCCCGGATGCATTCCTGAACCAAATTTCAACCTGAACTTGAATTTCAACCTGAAGCTGGATTTTAACTTGTATTTTTGGATACCTGACTGAATTTCAGTATTTTTGTCAAGAAATAATGGTTTCAGGTTCAGGTTCAGGTTCTGGTGACACTTAAACATCACCATACAATGGTTGTGTTCCAGTCTGAAGGGACAGCGGCACCATTGGAGTGGTGCAAAACAAAGATTCTCTTTGTATAGAGATTTGTATTTGTATATTTGTGTATTTGTATAGCGCTTTTCACAACATATGTTGTCACAAAGCGCTTTACAGGATTTACAAGGTTAACAATACCATGGGTCCAAATCCCTAATGAGCAAGCCAAAGGCGACAGTGGCAAGGAAAAACTCCCTAGATGGTGGGGAATAGGAAGAAACCTTGGGAGGACCAAGACTCAAAAGGGAACCCATTCTCCATTGGGCGGCCCGTTAACACACAAATGACACAAAAACAAATTATACAGATGAATACACAAGTTACAAATAAATCACACAATCAGGCTAAGTATAAGGTAACTAGAATGAAAGTTCTGGGTGTTGATATTGTCAATATAAATGTCTTATGATGAACGCCAGGTTTTCATTCCGTGTCGGAGCGATGATACTGGAATTGTAGGCTCCAACTGCAGTGTTACTCCCCAAGTGAACCTCGGAGAAGAAAGATATGTGATGTGGTAAATATGTAACAGATTATTCAAAGGCCAAACTAAACAGATAAGTCTTTAGTTGAGTTTTAAACATTGAGACTGTGTCTGAGTCCCGAATAAAGGCAGGAAGATTATTCCACAGTTGTGGAGCTTTAAAAGAAAAGGCTCTTCCACCTGCTGTGATCTTTTTGATCCTAGGAACAGTTAATAAACCTGCGTCCTGTGAACGAAGTGAACGTGCTGGGTTGTAATGATCAATAAGTTCACTAAGATACTCTGGAGCTAAGCCATGCAGTGTTTTATATGTTAATAAAAGTATTTTATAGTCAATACGGAATCTAACTGGCAGCCAATGTAATGACGATAGTACGGGACTAATGTGATCAAAGTTTTTAGTTTTCGTTAAAACTCGCACTGCTGCGTTCTGAACCAGCTGGAGTTTGTTTATCGATTTACCAGACTATTACAATAATCTAGGCGAGAGGATATGAATGCATGGATTAGCTTTTCCGCATCACTAGTATTTAATATATTTCTAATTTTAGCAATGTTGCGTAAGTGAAAGAACGCTACCCTAGTTATATTATTAATATGTGTATCGAACGAGAGATCTGGGTCTATTGTGACACCTAAGTTCTTTACCTCTGCGCTGGGGGTTATAGTAAAGGAATGTAGATTCAATGCTACATTACGTATCTTGTCTCTCGCTGCCCTAGACCCAACTATTATTAGCTCTGTTTTATCTGGATTTAGTGCTAGAAAGTAGAGGTGGGCGGATCGATCCAAATATCGATAATATCGATACCAATGCTGGTATTGATATTGAACAATACTCGTGTAAAAAGATCGATACTCTAGCTTTTTTTCTCTCCCGCATGCACTGACTGCTGTGCACGCGGATTCATCAAAGTCTCCTCTGTCTGTAAGAGCAGCGCTGTGTCACACAGCACGGAGCAGCGACCCGCCCCCCTCTCGTCTTTTGTTGTTGCATCGTCACGTGGCTCAGCGGCGCCAGACAAACAGTCATGCAGGTAGCACACACCGAAGTTCACCTCCGACTACGTGACCTCGCCATATTACTTTGTTCCACGTCGTTACAGACAACCGTGCATCTTATATATCTTAATGACAGTGAAATAAGTTATAATCACAGTACCCGAACCCACCCCAATTAACGGGAGTACTGTGATTATAACTTATTTCACTGAGCACTCTAGGTTTGTCCTAGCTACATAATAAGATATATTTAGGTAATAATTGTCTATTTTATATTTTATTTTATTAAAAATTAAATAAGTCAGGTTGTCATTAAGATATATAAGATGCACGGTTGTCTGTAACGACGTGGAACAAAGTAATATGGCGAGGTCACGTAGTCGGAGGTGAACTTCGGTATATCATGTGTGTTACTGTTCTCGTAATTCTTAGTTTGAGTCGGAATTCGGCACAACACCGGCAAACACAGGCAAGATGTGTGTTTATGTTTTCTCATATCAGCTATTTTTAACGATTATCTATTTTAGTAACCCACAGTAGATAGACTGAAGTAGATTGTTGTGGAGTTACGACTACCCTGTTGTATATTGTAATCGTGTGTGTAGAATGGCATGGGTGGGCGGGGCTTAACTCCATCAGCCAATGACTGTGTAAATCCCGCCCACCCGTAAAAACAGGTCCAAAAGTCAAAAGCGAGAAACTTCTGGAGGCGAGAGCGAGACCTAGGAAAGCGCGAACGAGAAAAGGCGCAACGAAAACGAAAATGGATTCTTCAAGAATATTAAACTCAAAATAGACTATTGAAAACATAAATATTGTGTTTACAAACCAGCTTTTTTCTCAATTACAAAACGTAATTTCTTGGTTATGGATTCTGTTTTTTGATTCTCAAAACATTAGGTCCTATATTGACGCCATAGAGAGACGCCACAGGAGTATTGAAATGTCCGAGAGGAAGAAAAGTAGCCTACAGAAATCCCTCGTTTATCACGTTTATGCAATATTTACCGTAATTCGTACTATTTTATTATTTATAACATTCCTTTATTGTTAGAATTAATATTTGTAATATATTTATATACATTTTGGGATTTTTTTCATGTAAAAATTCATAAAATATATATTTTTTCCACCGATCGAATGACGCAAAAAAAACTGGCGAAAAAGTGAAGATCGACAAATTATTTTTCAAATTATTATCTTATAAAAACCCGTGAAAGAGTGAAGCCGCCAAGCTGAAGCGTGAAGTGGCGAGGGATCACTGTGTATATATAATATATATAATTAAGACATTGAGATAATAACCTAATACATTTGTAAAAGTGTTATCTAAGATAACATTAGATTAAGCTTTAATTATCCCACAACAGGGAATTTTATAGAATTAAAGCAACAGACAAGTGCGCATAGTGCAACAAAATTACATAAGGTTTGAAAGATATGAGAGGTGGACTAGAAAAAATATTATGAACAATTTAACTTCAATGAATATTTACACAGCCATACAAGTATGAAATTTATAGAGACTTTAAATATACAGAGGTAAAAAAAAATAGATTAATGATTTTCAGTCATTTTTTTACTCTTGTAAACTCTTGTAGAAAAAACTATTGCAATGAAAGGAAGAAAATTCCTAGAGAGGAGATCATTTTTATTCATTTTTGTATTTTTTGTGTATTCTACTTGTTTGGGCAACACGGTGGCTTGGTGGTTAGCACTGGGGTCTTGGGTTCAAGTCCCTATCTGAGTGGAATTTCCATTTTCTCCCCGTGTCTGCGTGGGTTTCCTCAGGTGTCTCTGGTTTCCTCCCACAGTCCAAAAACATGGAAGTTAGGTAATTTGGCATTCCCTGACTAATTCTCCCTGAATGTGTAACTGTGTGTCTCTGTTCACTAGAAAAGCAGGTGTCTGTGCATGAATGGGTGTGTGCTTGTATGCCCAGTGGTGGATGGTGCTCTGTCACTAGGGTCTGTCCTCTCTTCACTTTCTGCACCCCATTCAGTCCTCAAGGGGGCTGTGGCGTCGAGTAGAGAGTACGCTGTGTGCAGTTGGCTGCCACTTCCAGCCGGTGTGTGATTGGTGGTGTAAGACTTGTACCTGTGTTAAAATTGTAAAGCGACCTTGGCTATCTTGAAAGGCGCTATATAAATTGATCGTTCATTGATTCAAAAAAAGATTTATTTTCCTAATGTTAAGGCAAACTTTGTTTTGTTACAAAACAAAAATATTGATTGTGATAATAAAGTATTTTGTTGTCACATACAATGTTTGGTGAAATTGTATCCTAGATCTTTTGGATCTATGATCTATTAAAATGTATCGGTATCGGTATCGATATCTGCGATACTGGCCCTGTATTTACTTGGTATCGGATCGATACCACAATTCCCAGTATCGCCCACCTCTACTAGAAAGTTACACGCCATCCAATGTTTTATCTCTTCTACACACTTCTCGATTTTACTGTTTACACCTAAATCTTTGGGTTTAGCCGATAAATATAGTTGGGTGTCGTCTGCATAGGAGTGGAAACTGATGTCGTGCTTATGCATAATCTCGCCTAAGGGTAACATGTAAAGTGTAAATAGAAGTGGTCCTGGGACTGTCCCTTGTGGGACACCATATTTAACCTGAACAGATTTAGATGTTTTATTATTAACACTTACACATTGGAAGCGGTCGGTCAGATATGATCTAAACCAGGAGAGTGCAACTCCTTTACTGTGTTTTCTAGTCGATCCAGCAATATGTTCTGGTCTACAGTATCAAAAGCTGCGCTAAGATCTAACAGTATAAGGAACGAGATGAGACAATTATCTGACGATATCAGTAAATCATTCACTACCCTGAGTAAAGCTGTTTCAGTGCTGTGGTTCGGTCTAAATCCTGATTGGAACTTTTCATGGATACTATTTGATTGGAGATAATGGTTTAACTGATTGTAAACGGCTTTTTCTAGAATTTTAGAGATAAATGAGAGATTAGACATTGGTCTATAGTTGGCTAGAATCTGCGGATCGAGATTCTGTTTTTTAATCAAGGGTCTAATTACAGCGCATTTTAATTGTTTGGGCACATATCCTAGGTTAAGGGAACTGTTAATCATATTAAGTAAGGGCCCTGCAATAGTTGGGAGTAGGTCTTTGAATAGACGGGTTGGAACTGGGTCGAATATACATGATGTAGGCTTAGACGAATGAATTAGTGTTGTGAGCTCTTTTTGCGATATAGGATCGAAGCCATTTAGCTCAGTAATATTTTCGGATGCGTAGTTACTAATACCTATACTACTGGGGTTGGATTGGAGGTTAGGCTGTGTTTTATTATGACTCTGCAGTCGGATAATATCTATTTTATTACTAAAAAAGTTTAAAAAATTCATCACTAGTGTGTGTAAGTGCCGTATTAGAACTAGTGTCATTGATATTTCTTGTTAGTTTTGATACAGTCACGAAGAGAAATCTAGGGTTATTTTTGTTGTTTTCTATTAGTGTCGAATAATATGAGGCTCTAGCTTTTATTAGGGCATGTTTATATTTGACTACGGCGTCTTTCCATGCGATTTTAAACACTTCTAGTGAGGTGGATCTCCACTTGCGCTCCGCTGCTCGAGCTGCCTGTTTTAGAAGACAAGTGTGGTCATCATACCATGGTGCAAGCTTTTTCTCCCTAATTAATTTTGTTTTAACTGGAGCTACACTGTCTAAGGCAGGGATGTCAAAGTCAAATACACTGAGGGCCAAAAAACAAAATTTGCTACAAGCCAAGGGCCGGACTGGTTCAATGTTTATTAAAACATATTGAAATGATTGCACATAGCCTATTGAACCAAGACCTAACACAATGTATAATATTTAATGCTTAAATGAATAAAGCAATATTTTCTTATGGATCTGTCAGTAATTTCAAGTGAAAACATTTTTCAACAAGCAAACAGATCAAAACAAACTTCCTTCAAAGAAAACATGTCCTGTACATAAAAAGAATAAAGTAATAAAGGTTTGAAACGTGCTGGAATTTAGGCTAAAGTACTTGAAAATGCTTGAAATTGTAACTACTTCGTTTCACAACAAATAGCTGTCTGACTGAACAGTTCTCTTGTATTACGTTAACAAATACGAGCCTCTTGTGATTCCAGGACGAAACATGAGAGAACGTGAAGACTAAGATCGGGCGTTTTGAAAATAAACAACCATTAAATAATGTGATAAAAGCTAATTATTTCGAATCATTTCGAATATATGTATAAATATTTAACTAAATTAAATTTAACGTGCTGGGAAATATGGACCTTGAAAGTGACGTACAAGTGCTTGAATTCCACCTTGTTTATGTGTATGAACCCTGCAAACATGACTTTGTTCATTGCGCTGAGGCGCGCGCGCGCAAAGTTACAAAATTGGAGGCGGTGAAAACCGCGAACCTGGCAACTATGGGAGAGGCGCACAACCTCACGAATCGACAGTGCACGAGGTCCTCGCGCACGGGCGGAGCCACTGCGATTACATCATTTTCGCGGGCTACCGTTGCATTGTGGGGAATGCAGTGTTTGTGCGTGCAAAACACCAGCGGGCGGCTGTGGCCTGCGGGCCGGTTCTAATAGTAATTAAATATCATCCAGGGGGCCATAGATAATCAATTCCACAGGGCCTTGACTTTGACATATGTGGTCTAAGGTATTGCTGAGTGTGGAATAAAACTGTTGTGTTGCCTGTTCTAATTCATTGGGCTGCAGTGGCATAGTGCTCGGTAGCTCTGGTAGTATGTTTATAAATGTTGCTGCGGTGTCGGAAGTGATAGTGCGCGTGGTTTTTGTATGGCGCATCTGATGTACATCGTATAAAGCTATTTCATATATTAGTAGGGAATGATCTGAAATGGCATCATTTTGGGGGATGATTGCCAAATGTTCTATGTTAAATCCGTAAGTAAGTATTAAGTCTAAGGTGTGTTTACAGCGGTGAGTAGGTCCTGTCACATTTTGGGCTATACCTACTGAGTCTAGGATGGAATCGAACGCGGTTTTCAGTGGGTCTGATTTATTTTCATAATGAATGTTGAAATCACCCACAATTACAAATCTTTCAATTGTTAGGACTAATTCCGAAAGAAACTCAGCAAATTAAGAAGTTTCTTAAGAAACTCACCTTAAGAAATTGAGTAAGGACCCGGTGGTCGATAGATGGTCACTAGTTTAAGCTTTGTTTTATTGCCTATGAGATTATTGCCTATTTCACCTATCAAAGCTTCGAATGAGTTAATAGAGGTGGTTAGTTTTACAGTAAGACCTATATCTGTGTCATATATTGTGGCTACTCCACCTCCACGCCCTGTGATACGGGGCTGATGAACATAACTGTATCCAGGAGGAGCTGCTTCATTAAAACTCACATATTCGTTTACTCTAGCCCATGTCTCTGTTAAACAGAGTGCATTTAGTCTGTTATCTGAGATTATTTCGTTTACTATCACAGCTTTTTATGCAAGCGATCTAATGTTTAGAAGTCCTAGCCTTAGCTTAATATTGCTGCTCATTTCATGTTGATTATTTAATTTAATTTTAATTAGATTTTTAAAACATATGGCCCTGTTATTCCTATACCTGCCACGGATAACAGACACAGTCTCAATGGTTTGGTAGGTAGGGAGGAAGCAAGTTCTACTTAGCGAATGGCCGTTGGAAACCATTTTTTTTTTCATTTTTGGGTGATGTTGTCCTTAACTGTCTGTCTGTCTGTTGTCAATTGTATGTATCGGCACCGTTATTTTGTTGTTTTGTTGTGTTAGCGCTTGCTAACAACTGTCCGGTCGCTGCTACTCTGTTGCCGTTAGAAACGCAGAGCCGTTGCTCTGCCTTACCGGTGCGCTGCTGAAGTTCCGCTCAGTTTCGGATGCAGTTAAAAATAAACTCTCGGTTTTGTTATTGGAAGATGCTCTGGTGTTTCTTGTATCCTTTTATCACCTTGATAGATTATATTTCAAATTTCTCTAGGTGAAAATCTCCTTCTCCCGTACGTTCTCCTCCACAGCGCGGGGTCTTGCACCCTCACACGCCGCGAGTCAACCTAATCACTATATCGCAGTGAGGGAGCATATCAGTCAAATCCTAATAAAAAGGGATAATACAGGAAAATGCTAGTGCTTATGCTTCTCCAGTGGTGCAGGTTAGGAAGCCTGATAGCAGTCTACGTACAGTATGTGTGTAGACTACAGACGGTTGAACTCTAAGACCAAGCGTGATACCTTCCCCTTAAGCTCTGATGCATTGCATGGGCCAAATTCTTCTCCAAAATTCATTTAGCCAGCAGATACCATCAGGTAGCAGTGCATGAGAGAGACACTCATAAGACGGCCTTTACTACCCCTTTTGGATTGTTTGAGAACTCCAGGATGCCTTTTGGTGTCTGTAATGGGCCAGCAACCTTTCAGCGGCTAATGCAGGCTACCATGAGTGACCTGATGTTCCTCATTATGTTAGTTTAGATGACATTTTGATATTTTCAGAGACTTTTGAGGAGCATTTGACAAGGCTGAAGACTGTACTGCAACAACTGCAGGAGACAGGGTTAAAAGTCAAACTAGAGAAGTGTAGCTTCTTGCAACAAGAAGTCCGGTTGTGTGGGCATAAGCACAGGGCATAGGGACAGACCCAAGTAAGGTTGCAGCGGTTCGGCAGTGGGAAGTTCCTAAGTCTGTAAAAAGGTTGAGGTCCTGTTTAGGCCTTTGTACTTATTATAGGTGCTTCATCAAGGGCTTGCGGTGTTAAATTTTTAGATCATTTATTGGCATGGCCAGCATAATACTGCTGCTGACGAGCCGGGTGTTGACCTCGACAATGAAGACTTACATGACTGCATGACCATCTGCAGCATTGTGGATAGAGGTATTGACCAAGGGCCGGACCTGGTAGAAGCAGGTGTTAAATGTTGTAGGATCAGAAAGGTCAGGGCAAGGGTAGCTGGAGTGTTTCTTGATGTCAGGATGCATGGTAACACAGAGATCCTGACTGGTTACACTAAAAGTAAGCTATGTGATTCCAGAGCCAAGATCCCATTGTGGGTGTGTTCAGCAAGTTCTGGAGGGCCAATAAGAACCTCAACAGAGCAGAATGGTCTAGTTTCTCTCTTAAAACATTGGGATCAGATTCGAGAACATTAAGGAGTGCTAAATTGTGTAATGGACGATGCTAAGCAAGGTGAATGTTATCAACTCCTCCTCCCTTCTAGTTTAAGGAAAGTGCTACGCAGCGTCCATGATGACATGGGTCATCAGGGCATTGAGCACAACTTAAGTTTGTTGAGGCAGAGAGGATGTGGAGAATTGGGTGAAAAAGTGCCACCAAAGTATTCTGATCAAGATGCCACAGCCCAGGTTTCAACCACCCAGGATAGCCTTCATGCCTTCAAGACCCTTAGAGGTGGTGGCAGTGGGTTTTAATATCCTAGAGCCAGCGTCAGATGGGTGTGAAAATGTATTAGTAGTAACAGATTTGTTTACAAAATTTATCCAAACCTTCCCCACATGTGACCAGAAAGCGGATACGACTGCTAAGATGTTGCTAAAAGAGTTGTTCATGAAATGTGGAGCTCCAGAGAGACTACACTCTGACCAAGGGAGACACTTCGAGAGCAAGGTGATTGCTGTGCAGACTCCATGGAGTGGAAAAGACCCGCACCACATATCATCCTATGTGATATGATTTTTAAACACATTTTCAATATTTCAATAAACACTATTACAATATTACGATGTTCATAACAGGGCGTTGCCATTACTTCATTGCATTCAAGCTGAGCTGAAAAAGCTGTTCGCAGCCAGTGCTCAGCAACAGCAGCCAGTGCTAGTTTTAGTTTGTCTCTAACATAGCATGTACTAGCTGCAGAATAACTAAGCACCACTGACCGCAATACAAATGTGACTGAATGAGCTATGACATGAGCTAATAAAGCAGACAAAATACTTGATAAAAGGGGAAAGACTAATTCTGTGATATGGAAGTGGTTCGGCTATCTTTATGTTCATATATGAAGTCTCAAAACAAATAAAATGTTGACTAAGTTGTGGTTGTTGTGTACGTCCCTCAGGTGGGCGGGGCCCGCGATCCGTCTCACCTGAGGGTCGTTTGTTTGTCTATATATGTCTTGTCTTTGTACCAGGTGACCGACCGCTGGTCATTATATCCTTTACTTGGATCAACATCACAGGTTTTTGGTTTGCGCACTTTTCTATTAAACCATCCATTTTCCCTGAGACTTAGCATGATCGCTTCCATTTTATTTCGCTCACCCTGCCCATCACACATGGAGTCGAATTTACAACAGATTTTAGCCGTTTTCACTGGTGCAACCTCATCTAAAAGTTAAACATGATTTGTTTAAAGAGCAAACTTTTAAAATCATTTACATTAGTACACATAGACAACTGATAAAACCAATAAACATATCTGAAAAAGCAGACACTGAACATTTAAAAAGCAAGACCGTACATAGGTGTTTAGAGCATGCAGCAGTCACAATCAGGGGGACCCTAAAAATAATACACTTGTGGTTCGGATACAAATAAGTCCTCCATAGAAAAGGAATGAGGAAACAATCCCAGCGTGAACACCAAATCCAATGTGTGATCCCGATTATGAGTCAGGCCTCCAACATGCTGAACAAAGCTAAAATAATCCATGGTGTTCAGGAAATCTGTTGCATATCTGTCAGAAGCATTGTCTATATGAATATTGAAATCACCAAGATCAAATACTTTATTATAGTCCAAAACTATTGAAGAAAAAAAAAACATAAAACAGCCTTGAGACTTTGGAGGGTGATAAACCTCAGCACTTAGTGGGTTTTCTCCATGTACTATACATGACAGAACTTCAAAACTTGAAAAAGCTGCCACAGAAACAGCGAGGCATTTATAAAGGTCCTTAAAAATAACAGCCAAGCCAATACCCTGACCTAGATAGAATCACTGAGTTTAAATCCAATGGATTAATTAATTTGGATTTTGTGTGTTGATGTATTTATATTCTGTGGATGTTTGTGTGTGTGTGTGTTGTGGATTTGTATAATTAAATGTGTCCTGCTGAGAATGCCGTGGATTGCACAGGGCAGAGAACCTGTAAAGGTAGAGAAGTCACAGGTGGCTGTAATGAGACGTAGCTATTTGAGCTTAGATGCAGTGTGTATTGTGGGTTTGCATTTTTTCAAAAAAAAATATTGACGCCTGTGTCTATCGACGGAGTAAGGGAATCCGTGCTTGCAGTCCTTGGTCAGCGCAGCGAGGTATGTCTTGGTTTGTATGGCTTTGTATATGGTTAGTGTGTTTGAGATTTGCATGGAGTGACTGTTGATGCATTGTTTGTATTTTATTCAGTTTTCACGGCGCTATGAGATGAAATAAATGAATGAAGTTTATGCTGTCATGAGCAAAAAATAAAGGAAGCTTAAGCGCCTGTCGACACTCTCTTTGTGATCCAAGGGTTGCTACAATTAATGTTACTTATTAATGGGTCCAGTCGAAGTACAGATCAGTGTATAATAATTTATATCTCCTATGCATTATTGTGGATCATGTGCTCATATGCATGTGCTGTGCTATTGTAGACATATGCATGACCAGGTATTAGTGTGTACTGTGTTTTTAGATTTATATATTATCTAAATCTATATTATTTAGATTTATATTATATATTATCATATATTAATGTTTGATATGTTGTCTTAGATTTAGGTATACCCAGAAATTAATGTGTGCTGTTATTTCAAACGTTTTTTTTATACCCATGTACTTCAGTGTGTTACTTCAGATTCATGTCTGTCTATGCATTAGGTTCCATTTATTATGTAAATGTATAAATGAAGGACGGCTCAGTGTTTAGATTGACAAGGAACCAAACTAGGCAAATTAGGCTAAGTGATAGTGTCAATTTATTTAGGAGTTGGGGATTTTCTTTGTCTCAGAGAAACATGTGTTACTGTTTATGCTTAGTCAACTTGTCATCAGTGCCGATTCAAGGTATTTGGGGGCCCCAAGCAAAGACACCAACCGGGGCCCCCCCAACCTCCACACCAGAAATCTCATGCCCAAACCCCCCTCCGGCCAAAAAAAAAAACATATCTGGCCGCGGTCCACCTTCAAGAACCACAGCATATACACCTCAAACTAACTACTTTACAAATTTACTACTTGTAGCTGAACATAGCAGATTTGCTTTGTGTGTGCTTTGTGTATCTAGTCTTGGAACATCCTGTGATTGGTTAAGGTAGGACTTGAGTTTAATTACTATTGCCTCAGATTCTGGTAGATTAATTAAGTAAAGTTCCAATAGTCAGAAATAGTTGTACTACGATTACGCCCCTAAAAGTTAGTTAAATTGCGTTTCTCGTGAAGGAATCGAGAGTTGGATTGATGCCAAAAGATTGCTACTGTGAGAAATAGCACCTGATACCTCCGTTTCACTAACCAGCCTCACCTGTCTCCTGTTGCCCCTCCCTTCTGCCTACTATATATACACCCCTTTCTGCACTTGCTGGTTGCGAAGTATTGCTGACTCATGCTGACTCATGCAGACCTCCCCAGACTTCGCCTCCTGTCTAGCCCTCCTGTACCTCCTGGACTTTGCTCTCCCGATATGACCTTGGAACGGCCTGACTTACTGGAAAACACGTTATTGTTCCATATACATATGAACATACATATGTCTTGTGACTTGGATATTGTGAACATGTCCTGTAATAATAAAGGCAGCACGAACGTATTTGTGCATCTGCTATCTTTTTATTGTTGCCATAGAGGCAATCTCCAGCTTCGTCTTGCGATCGATTTTAAAATAAGAGCGGATAGCGCAATTGAAAATAAAATCATAAAAAAAAACTTTTCAAACAAGCCAGAAATGCCATGGGCCGCTATTTGAGTATGGGGGGTCTAATGTGTTTCACGCGGTGCTTGTTAGGCTAAGTGTATATAGTGTGTGTGTTTGTATCGTCCAGTGCTCATCGTTGATGTGAAGTCTGTTGACTGTTAAGCATTTGTTAGATGTGGTTTCCACACGCTATGAGCGTTCTTGTCAGGAATGTCACCTGATAGCCATTAAGGACTCAGCTGTTCCTCATCACCACGCCCACATTCCAGGCATTCATATACACCGTCATCACAACACCTCGTCGCGAAGTATTGCCAACCATGTTGCATACCGAGCGTTATCATACCCTGCTGTTTCTCCTGTGTACCGACCTCTGCCTGTTCCCTCGACCCCGTCTTCTGCCTAGCCCTCAGGTACCGTACGGACTCTGCCTTCCCGTTACGACCCCGGACCGGATAGACCACTCTCAACAAACGGCATTAGATCAACTCCGTTTATGCATTAACATCTCGCATTCTCTGGTTGTATCTATCTGCCAAATAAAGAGCACTGTGCTTTTGCATAAGGATCCCTCTCTGTCTCTTCCTGACGTTACAGTTCTGTGATAATACAAATAAACGTAGCCTATTTGAATGCACCTCGTCTTCGTATCCTTGACTCCCTCGCACCCATTACTGTTATATAATAATCAATTGTTTTATGGCTTTTCTTTTGATACTACTTATTATTAGGATTAGCTACTCTTCTGAACCAAATTATCCTACATGTAATGCTTATAATTATTATATTAACCATTCAATAAATTTTAACATATATTCATTAATTTGGTTGTGGTAGTAAAACATATTTTGGTCTGTGGTATTAGGTCACTGTGCAGATTCAGCATTCACCCTTCAGTAATAAGACTGATTCAACAATATTCCACCTGTTCCTGTTATCAAAACCTTGGATCCTGAGCAATCAGGATGGTGCCCCGTTTCATAATTAATAATTATTAATCAGTATATCCGATACACGTGTGAAACCGTTGGATCACTTTGATGTATTTGTTTTATCACTAAAAGTGTGTTGTAAACTGTGTAGGGAGATTTTTGTTTGTGAGGAAATACCCATCTGTGGTACAGATTGCCGACCTGTGGACCATGTGAGCAGGTGCTAATTAATTGCAATCTTTTTTATCATGGGGAGATTCCTTAGATATGGATCAAAATGGCTATTCTTATTTTTCTTTCTGTCAATTGTTTCATATAGTAGCTGCTACCATATTATTTTAGGCTAGTATTTGTATGGAGATTTATTTTGCCATAGGTTGTGGTTTAATGTGCTTTTTATTTTTTTTTACTCCTTGCTGGGAGTTAGGTCCTAACACCTGCAAACTTTTTTTTGTATTTACGTTTCTGCCAGAATAAAAAAACCCAAAACAACATTTTCGGTTGGGTGTTCTTATAAAGCCTATATAGAAAGGCACACATGTGATTTGTACTATTTACATAAAAACGATGTACCTGTAAGTATCTTACCTTTGTCTGTGGTGCTATGTGGTACATCGTCGAACCCTTGTCCATTCCCTTCTTCTGATTTGAAATGCTCTTTCATTTCCAACTGCTGCCATTTCCTTCTATGCATTTTATGTTTTAAGTTTTTATTTTTCATCATCAGTCTTAACTTCCTCAGCAGGTCTTTGATCCCATAATTATTATTTATTTCATTATTGTTGAGAACATGATGGTTGTTCCCACATTTCTCAACCATCCACTGGAAAGCACTTTCTTCACTCTCAATGTACTGCTTTATGTGATTTAAAACCAATAACATGACCAATAACAGACAGTGAGGTACTAGAAAACACAGACAAACGCTGAGCACAATCTCCCATTTCAGTATCCTAGAGATATCTTCTATATGTTCATTCTTCCACCATCCTGGAGCTTCAACCACAGTGATCTTCCTCCCTGCTACTTCTCCCTGTCTCTTCACACACTGAGCAGTTGTCTTTAACTCAAACTCCTCTCTGCCCAGGATGGTGTTTCCTGCTGAACTCTTCCCAGCATCTCTGTACCCCAGCAGAACAGTCCTCAGATCTGAGAGATGGTGTGAGTCACCTGCAAAATAAGAAACAAGAAGATACTCTAAATATTTTGTGTTCATTGTCTGTTTTTGTGATAATATTAAATGAGGAATATGAAACTAGGTTTAATGAATACATTTTCATTCAAAATGTTTATGGGACAGAATATTGCACTATTTATCATTCATGAAATTTAAAGCAAACAGTTCTTTACATTTTTATAAATGTAGTCACTGGAGAGGAAAAATACATGACAGACACTGGCCTAAAAACCACTGGCCTTCCGTTCCTGAACTCTCAGCAAAACCCTGAGGCTGCTGAGGCTGCTGGGATAAGTACAGGGTCTTTGCCAGCTATTCTAGCCACCTTTTTCTCTGTACATGTGTGCATTTGTTCAAATTCACCCCTCCAGTCTGAATCTATTTTCATGTCCAATGTGTTGTCAAACTCAGCTTGAACTAACTGATGACAATGATTGATGATGTTCATACCAATGATGCCAGGCACTGATGTCTGAGAATTCTGGGGGTTCTTCACTACTAAAAATCCGCTGTCTAGGATTTTCATACCATTGTCTCAACCTCCAAATCTAGCTAGCCCAGATAAGGAATGTCTAATCCATTTGTGGCAGTTAATTTGAGCCAACCAGAAGTTGCTAGCATGTTCTCCTCTTTGCCACCTAAATGTCTATGGAGGAACTCTTATGTAATGGTGCTTACTTGATTGCCGGTATCTACCAAACAAGGGGCTGAAACATGACGGATCTGTATATATTACTGGACAAACCCCAACCGCTTCTTCCAATATCTGCCCCTGACCAGGGCTGAGTTTATGTGAGTCTACACTATGCCACCGAATTGCCCGACTCACAGTAACTGGGGCATCTCGTTTCCCCGTACTCCCAAGGTGTCATGGCTGGTTGTATTCTGCCTTTGTGGATAATTTCTAGCTATGTGTCCTGTGCTATGTAGTTAACTGCAAGCTAATAGGGCAACCATCTTATGACAATTTTATTTCATAGGACGTAAAATGGACACAAATTAAGTATTATATTGCGATGTATCGATCGCTGATGGTTGGCGCCAGAGCGAACTAGTAACTCATTGAATCATAGATGTAGATCAGAGGTAAATAAACTAGATTTTTTTCGGCGTGTGAAATCGGAAGTGTGGCATGAGAGCGTGTGAAGACGGTCAAATGCGTGTGTCTCACGCTCAATGCGTGAGAGTTGGCAACCCTGTTTCTTAGCAGAGACAGGGCAAAATCATATTGATCATTTGCAGACTAATTTCTTGAATGTAGCACCCACTCCACTTCCTCTATGAAGTCAACTACCGACGACCCAACTTTAGCAAAATCCCCAGTGAAAGGGGCAAAGTGCCTTTCCTTAGGCACATAAACATATGACTGCTCTTGTGCTCTATTCAGAGAGTCAATAGTTTCCATCGTTTAATCATGCTTCCTATCCAGTTACCTTATTTGTTCATGAATATCCCTTGCTGTATCCTCCATTACATTCATACCACACTGTACCTCATCATCTGGACATTCAGACATTATGACACTGTGAATGCTTAGCAAGGATAAAGTTCTCTTTTAAAGCAGTCCACACCAGTCTTTGTGAATCTGCAGTTGAATGTCTGTTCCCTCTCAAGCCCTCAGACTCAGGTCTGCGTCCTGGTCCGCTGTATTCCTCGCACTACCTCTCTTCAGCACCACCACACTGTGCTCCACATATATTACAAAATAACAGAGTATCAGAGTATACCCCACTCCTGGTACCAAAGTCGCCAAAGAGGAAAAACTCACCAACAACAGACGAGATCAACGACATCCCATGAGGGATTTTAAATGGAGAATTAATTAAGAAAATAAATAAATAATAAACCCAATAGAAAAAAAATAATTCACCTCAGAAGTACATACCACACAAATCAAACAATATCTTCTACCAGAGTATAACAGAGTAACAGAAAATGACACCAAAACCCTGTCCTGGCTACTTTCAAACCACTGCAGGCTGCTGTAACGAGTGTGATTGACATTCCTGACAGCTGCTCTCAGATTCCCCTATACACCCAGGTCCATGATAGTACCACCGACAGAAACTTGTCATGTGCATGCTGATACATACAAAAGAGAAAGATTATTCTCCTTATTAGTGACCAAAACGGTACAACCGGCTGAAAATGCTGACTGCGTGTACACAGAAACACACTAAAAAGTTTTCTCTCTAACCCCATGGAACACAGTGCAACAGCTACCCATACCACACTGGTGAAATAAGAAAATTAAAAAATATATCAAATACATATAGTACAGCAATGAAAACAATGGAAACAGGCAACACACCCAGAGTAAAAAGGTCCCACTGCTTTACATATAGTACAGGTTAAGTTTCTACATCCAGAACTAACCAGGACAGGTACAATTTGAGATCTGCTCCTGTGCACATTATGTTAATCACTTCTCAGCTTAATTTCTATGGTACATTTTGCTACAAGTTGTTATTTTTATTAATAGAATATATGAAAAGTTAATTTGCTCTGGCACTCCACTTCTCAGAGACCCATGTGTCATAGGAGAGTGATGTAGCCAGAATATTGTCAGCCTGATCCCAACCTAATCATAACCTCTATATATTTTCCATCCTCCTGCCGTGTTTCCAGTTAGATTTGAGGGCTAAAATGATTCTGGGCCAGGCCAAAATCAGGTTCCTCATACATATAGTAAAGTGTTATGTATGATGCATATGTTATTTGCCTGGCCCAATGCCTTACATGCATACAGCAAGCCTCTGAAATCCACCTCATGAACCATTTCACCTGTGTGCTTAAATAGTCAATATGCCATTTTGCCAGTTAGATTTGAGGGCTAAAATGATTCTGGCCCAGGCCAAAATCAGGTTCATCATACATAAAGGAACTAGTTATGTATGATACAATTGAGTTTTGCCTGGCCCAAGACATTACAGGCATACAGCAGGCCTCTGATCTTGGCCCTCTGACCCATTTCACCTGTGCGCTTTACTCAATATGTCGTGTTTCCAGTTAGATTTGAGGCATAAAATGATTCTGGGCCAGGCTAAAAACAGGTTTCTCATACATATAGGAACTAGTTATGTATGATGCAATTGAGTTTTGCCTGGCCCAAGACATTACAGGCATACAGCAGGCCTCTGAACTTGAACATGTGAACCATTTCACCTATGCGATTTACTCAATATGCCGTGTGTCCAGTTAGATTTGAGGGCTAAAATGATTCTGGGCCAGGCCAAAATCAGGTTCCTCATACATATAGGACCTGATTATGTATGATACAATTGAGGTTTGCCTGGCCCAAGACATTACAGGCATACAGCAGGCCTCTGAACTTGGCCCTCTGACCCATTTCACCTGTGCGCTTTACTCAATATGCCGTGTTTCCAGTTAGATTTGAGGCATAAAATGATTCTGGGCCAGGTCAAAAACAGGTTCCTCATACATATAGGAACTAGTTATGTATGATGCAATTGAGTTTTGCCTGGCCCAAGACATTACAGGCATACAGCAGGCCTCTAAACTTGGCCCTCTGATCCATTTCACCTGTGCACTTTACTCAATATGCCATGTTTCCAGTTAGATTTGAGGCATAAAATGATTCTGGGTCAGGCCAAAATCAAGTTGCTCATACATATAGGAACTAGTTATGTATGATGTATGTGTTATTTGTCTGGCCCGACGCCTTATAGGCATACAGCAGATCTCTGAAATTGCCCCTCTGAACCATTTCAGTGCACTCTTTGCGCTTAACTACTCAATATGCCGTCTTTCCAGTTAGATTTGAGGTATAAAATGATGTTGGATCAGGCTAAAATCAGGTTCCTCTCTTAGGGAGTGACCTGTCTTCATGATGCATTTGTTATTTCTCTGGTCCACCATCAATAAGACCTTCAATAAGCCTCTGAAACTGCCCCTTTAAATGTGTTCACCTATCTGTCCACTGCTCAATATGCCATGTTGTGTGCTGGTATTTCTTCTTCCTATTATTTGTGTTCTAGAACAGCATTTCTGTGTTTTTAGTTTTCAAATCTAAGAATATGTTTCCTTACGTTAGACATGTGTCACGTAGGGCAATGCCCCCTCTCGTAGCTGTCACTCTGGGTTCCCTCATGTCCGTGTTCCCTGCCTGTTTGTCCCGCCCTGCTCGTTGGTTTTGATGGATTCCTTCTTTGTTACCACGCCCCTGTGTCATTGTCATCACCTGTCCCTAGTTTAGTTCTGTGTATAAAAGTCCCTGTGTCTCCCATGTCCGTATCAGTCTTTTTGTTTATGCCTGTTTGTTGCCTACGTGAGTTCGATCTTTTGTGTTTCCCGTCCTCCGTGTGTTTTGCCTGTTCTCCCCTGGTTTGCCTGCCTTGTTGTTTTTCCTGTTCGTGTGATGCCTTTGTACATTTCGGGTATGGACTGCCCTCCCGTTATGACCCATGCCCGTGACTACAACCCTGCCTTTGGAATTTCCTTTAATAAATCTCGCTCTCCTCAGCGTTTGTGTCCGTCTCCTCGCTCCGTGGCGCGAGCCACGTTACAACATGTTGACGAATTCAATCATCATGTACAAATTGCATACAATTGAAACGACTTGAAATAGAAACAATTTTACAAATGAAATGCTTTCATTATATTTTTATTTTTTACATTCACAAAATCAGTATGGGAAACAATAACCTCTTAAATGTTTGCTCCTGCGCTCATTTAATGTAACGTTTAATCTAGCTCTTTTAAACAAAGTGCGCAGCAAACACGCATCGTGAACACACCCTTTTTGAATAAGTAACCAACTTCAGCCGCCGAATACGGAGCTGCGAATAAGTAACTAAACGAATCTCAAACTGCGAATAAGTAGGCTAACCAACTTCAGCCTCGTCCTTTACAGTGTCTGCACCCACTCTATGGAACTCTCTCCCCAAACACATCCGTGATTCTTTTGATCTTTCCACTTTTAATTCTCTTTTAAAAACTCATCTCTTCAGATACGCTTTTAATTTATGATGCTATACATTTATCTTTTTCTTATTTGTTTTATCTAATACTAATTCTCTTTGTTTCTTATAATGTTGTTCTATATTGTAATGTATTGTACAGTCATTATGCTGCTTGTAATTTTGTACTGTAAAGCGTCTTTGAGTGTCCTGAAAAGCGCTATACTAAATAAAATGTATTATTATTATTATAACGTGTTTCCACTTAGCCTGGATTATACTGTATAAACATGCATTACCGGTAAATGTTGCGCTGGAGTTATTGGGAGATGCAGCGTTGGCATTACTGGAAGATATTGATAATGGCCGAATTCTCCGAGAGCGCGTTTTACGTGACAATTAAGATTTTTGGCCCATGATGATGGCCACTTTTTGTACCAAATGAAAATTAAATAATTAGGTCTTACATCCAGTTTCTCATTGTTCAATTTTGCTTCGACAAGTTTGAAAATCGAACTATTAGACGTTTCACGGACCCATTTCCTTCTTTCTCACACCTCCCCTCTGATGATAATAAACAAGAGCTTCTCTTACTACAATCTGCGAATGTGAAAACTGATCTTGTACTTTGTTAAGTGGGCGAAGAAACTTTCGTTCAATCATTGTATTATTTCTAATATAGCCTACGAAAAAAACATTGTTAATGTGGTAAATGTAATAAATAAACAACTTACCCATTATTTGAGCACGAACATAGTAATCCCTCAACAAAACGAAACTGACAGACACGCCGACGGAAAATAAAGTTTACGTGTTCATCACTGAAAGTGCGTCATCGGAAAGTGGGAAGTAGGCTAAAATCAGGTTCCTCTCTCCTGTTCTTCATGATGCATTTGTTATTTCTCTGGCCCACCATCAATAAGGCCTTCAAATAGCCTCTGAAACTGCCCCTTTAAATCCGTTCACCTATATGCCCACTGCTCAATATGCCGTTGTGTGCTGGTATTTCTTCTTCTGATTATTTGTGTTCTAGATCAGCATTTCTGTGTGTAGCCAGCGTAGCCAAGGTGACGCATTCTTTGTTTTGGTGCGCACATGAAGGATGACGTCATGAGTAGAGTAGCACCTGCATTGGGTGAGCCATTTACAGGTAGGCACATATAGGGACACCTGTGGGGTCCTAGAGGAGAGCGTGGTGGCTAAAGCGCATGCAGGTGGCGGCGTCTAGAGGAAGCGTGTCTGTAACAGCGAGTCCGAAGGTAGGATTAAGTTATACTTTGCACAAGATAACTGATGAAGCAACTAAACATGGTTTGGTTTTAATTAGTGTGGGGACGCGAGTATAGGAGTGTTTAGGCGGAGTGGCCGCAGGTCATTAATGTAGCAACAGCCGGCGTGTGTACAGAATACGAGGTATGCTGAGTTTTGTAATTATGTTCGAGTTTTAGTCGCATCCTCTCAGACATACGGAGTAAAGCTCCTTTGTTTATTTTAGTCTGTTGGTGACACGCCACATCCATTCTTTCTCCTCCTGATCTACGAATGATGGGCTACCAGGTATAATTAGCCACTGTGCATTCTCTAAAGCTTTATAAACACCTGAGAATGTGTGTTTTAGTATGCCCTAAACCAGAGGTTTCATATGGTTTTTTAATTACACTCTGTATATCCAGTGTCCTGTGACAAGCTGCTATCCTGTCTATGAGTGAAGTTGGTCAATCCTGATGAATGTGGTATGTTTCTTTTTCTTTCATATTCATAATGTTGAACGCAGTTAATGTTTTATTGAATGAACGTAATGTTTATTTCTGTTTTGTGTATATGAAGGGACACGGCTTTAGGGGTTGCCAGTTGCTGTTTTCTACTGGTTTTTGTTATCTCTGTTTGCTACTGCTTTCTATTTTGTTTTCTTTATTTTGTGTTTCTTTTTTTATTTAAAAGATCTTACCATAGCAAATCCTAAAGCGGTCTTTTAATGATATGCTGCGCAGGGGTATTTAAGTGACCCGTTGTTTTAAAAACCCTTACTCTTGTGTGACTACCTGTACATTTAGTTATTGGTCGAGGTACCCTTGTTTTAACTTGAGTCTCTTGATTATTTTGATTCGGTACTATTCAGATGTGGCTATGTTGAGACTGAGATATAGGCAGCCATATCGGGTGCTGTGCTCACTTTAGAGTGTGATTTGGAAACATTTGCAGTGGGTTGCGGATTGGCTGAATTTTTGAGATTATTCACGAGTGGTATTGTCAGTTGGCTGTCTTCACTCAGTCTCCAAACCACAAACAGGTAGTTTCAACACTTCTGAAATTGTTTCTTTAATATCTTTAATAAAGACGGTATTTTTGCATCACACCGGCGTGCATCTACTTTCTTTAGAGTTCCCCTTACTCTAAGTAAAAACACTAAGGGGTGGCGTAGTCTGGCATTTATTAATTAGGGGGCGCTACAATCTGGCGTAGTCGGCAGGATTTAACATCAGTTAGCGCTTTTGACCTGTCAGTTTAATTTAATAAAGAGTAAGTAGATTTGAGCAGTATTAGTGATTTGTTGTGGTAGAAAACAGCAGCTGGCATTCCAATAGGAGGACGCTGTCAGCAAGGAGTCGACATGGAGGGGGAGCTGCAGAGACTGCGGGAGCAAGTGGAACAGCTCCAAACTGCAAATGAGAGACTTTCTGGGGCGCAGAATGGAGGTACTGGGGAAAATGTTGGAGACGAAATCCCACCCGTACGGCGGGAACATGCTTTTTATTTGCCTAAAGAAAGAAAGTGCCCAAAGTTCTCTGGTTCGACAGCTGCAGGAGCCCTTTCGGTAGAGGAGTGGGCTGAGGAGGCACGAAGTTGTATTAGATCCAGGCATATGTCTGTTTTAGATAAAGCTATGTTTTTATATGATCATTTAGAGGGCGAGGCCCGTAACGAAATAAAGTATCGACCGGTAGCAAGCCGAGAAAACCCCGATGAAATTATTCGCATTTTAAAGGAAATGTATGGGTGTACGAAATCTTATGTGCATTGGCAACAGCGTTTCTTTGATCGCAAACAAAGGGAGAATGAGTCATTGTTCGAATTTTCTCATGCTCTAATGGAACTCATGGACAGAGTGAAGCAGAGTAAGGGTGATGCTATTTTTAATTCCGGGGATGTGTTAAGGGATCAGTTTTGTGAGAACGTTAGAGATCACACTTTACGTAGAGAGCTCAAAAGATTGGTACGGGACGATGAGGATCTGTCTATTTTAGATGTAAGGCGGGAGGCTATTAGGTGGTTGGAGGAGGGTCAGCCAGGTCGTGATCAGGGTCAGCGTGCTCTGCCACGTAGTCACGAAGTGCGTTTTGTGCCACAATGTGAGGCTACTATTGCTCAAACCCCCGAATTGGCAGAGTTAAAGGAGATGGTTTTGAGACAGCAAGCTCAGCTTGATATGTTAGCGAAACGCTTCTGTCAGCCTAATGGTAATGCCTCAGGTCCTTCCTTTAGGAATGGTCGTTTTAGACGTACATCAGATGGCCAACCGATTTGCCTTAGGTGTGGCGAGCCAGGTCACATCGCTCGCTATTGTCGATCTGCTCCTCTTCCTTCAGGAGCAAAATGGTTCTCTACGCTCGATTTGGCCAGTGGGTATAACCAAGTCACAGTAGCTGAAAAGGATAAATTCAAGACGGCTTTCTGCACTCCCTTTGGTTTATTTGAATTTATTCGAATGCCTTTTGGGTTATGTAATGCCCCTGGCACATTCCAACGTCTCATGGAACGCATGTTTGGGGACTGTCGATATCAGTCTGTGCTCCTTTATCTTGATGACGTCGTGGTCTTCTCTGCTACAGTGGAACAACATTTGGAAAGGCTGGAAGAAGTGTTCGCTCGGCTACAGAAACAGAAATTGAAAGTGAAACTGTCAAAGTGTAACTTTTTCCAACATCAGGTGAAGTACTTGGGCCATGTGGTCTCTGCTGAGGGGGTGGCGACCGACCCTGCTAAACTTGAGGTGGTCAAAGAATGGAAACGGCCACTACATCTTGCTGAACTTCGTTCCTTCCTGGGCTTCGCCCGTTATTACAGACGTTTTGTAGAAGGCTTTTCTAAACTTGCAGCCCCTTTGCACCATCTTGTCAGGGAGCTTAGTGGACCCAGACGAAAAGGAAAGACTCCCAAAATCTCTCTAGCTACAGCTTGGGGTGAAGACTGCGAACAGGCCTTCCAGTTAGTAAAAGAGACACTTACTTCTGCCCCAGTTCTGGCATATGCTGATTTTAATAAACCATTCGTTCTGGAAGTGGATGCTAGCCATGGAGGCCTTGGGGCGGTGCTCTCACAGGAACAGAACGGGAAGGTGCGTCCAATTGCCTTTGCTAGTAGAGGGCTGAGGCCCACTGAGAGAAACATGAATAACTACAGTTCTATGAAGCTGGAATTGCTGGCCATCAAGTGGGCTGTGACAGAGAAGTTTAGAGAGTACCTGCTGGGCAATCACTTCACCATTTTTACTGACAATAATCCTTTGAGTCACTTGCAGACTGCTAAGTTGGGGGCCGTGGAGCAGCGCTGGGCTTCCCAATTGGCATCATTTAATTTTACTATCAGGTATCGTCCAGGGAAGAGCAATCAAAATGCCGATGCTTTGTCCCGACAGTATGTGGAGCGCTTTGCAGTTGGAACAAGCATGCCTCCACAATTGGTGCTAGCCTCCTGGAATGAGCAGCCCAGTGGTTCTGGGGCCCTGTGTAGTGAAGTTGTTGCATTCCCTGGACGCTCATTTCAAGATCTGGGCTTACTGCAGAAGGCTGACCCAGTTATTGAACCGGTGTGGAGGTTCTATGATGAAAGACGATCTCCAACAGCAATAGAACGTGGAACTTTGTCCAGTGCCAGTAGAGCCCTCGTTCGCCAGCGAGAGCGACTGGTGGAGCGAGAGGGCGTACTATATCGAACAGTCCACCCCCCAGGTGGGGGACCAGAATATTTCCAGCTGCTTGTTCCTCAGTGTCTACAAGAAGAGGTCTTACATAGTGTCCACAATGATCATGGGCCGCTTGGGGACGCTGGATGAATGGATTCAGATACATCAGCAGAGTCTACGGCTTGTCCATGAACATGTAAGGCAGAGGACAGAGGAACAGGCCCTCAGGCGTAATCGAAACCATAACGACCAAATAAATGACTCTGGGTTTAAGGAAGGGCAGCTGGTTTATTTGAGGAATCACCCAGCAGGACAAAATAAGATCCAAGATCACTGGAACCCCTGTGTGTACAGAGTGGTTAGAAGTCCAGTGGGGACGGGGGTGGTTTACTCTGTGGCTCCGGTTGATGAAGAGGGGCCAATCCGACAGGTGCACCGGTCTGAGCTACGAGCTGCACTGAATGAAGAACGGGGCACAGAAGATACAGAAGATACTGTCCTCATGACAGGTGAGGAAGGTGTGCCCAACTCCCCAGTTCTGGAGGAAAATGAAGAGGGGGATGTTATGCTGTTAGTGGAAGAATTCCAGGAGAGACCTGGACCACATGACCCCGTTACCCCTGAAGAAGAGGGAGCCTCACAAGAGCCAATGCCCCTACGCCGTTCGACAAGACTGAACGCCGGCCAACACTCTAACCCCCACCGACTCCCTCGGGCAGCTATAACTGAAAGGTATGAAGAGCTGCCTGAACAAGAAGAATGATGGGTTAACGTTTTGGAGTGCCATCGTCGGGTCGCCGATGCATTTGGAGGGGGTGATTGTAGCCAGCGTAGCCAAGGCGACGCTTTCTTTGTTTTGGTGCGCACATGAAGGATGACGTCATGAGTAGAGTAGCACCTGCATTGGGTGAGCCATTTACAGGTAGGCACATATAGGGACACCTGTGGGGTCCTAGAGGAGAGCGTGGTGGCTAAAGCGCATGCAGGTGGCGGCGTCTAGAGGAAGCGTGTCTGTAACAGCGAGTCCGAAGGTAGGATTAAGTTGACTTTGCACAAGATGACTGATGAAGCAACTAAACATGGTTTGGTTTTAATTAGTGTGGGGACGCGAGTATAGGAGTGTTTAGGCGGAGTGGCCGCAGGTCATTAATGTAGCAACAGCCGGCGTGTGTACAGAATACGAGGTATGCTGAGTTTTGTAATTATGTTCGAGTTTTAGTCGCATCCTCTCAGACATACGGAGTAAAGCTCCTTTGTTTATTTTAGTTTGTTGGTGACACGCCACATCCATTCTTTCTCTTCCTGATCTACGAATGATGGGCTACCAGGTATAATTAGCCACTGTGCATTCTCTAAAGCTTTATAAACACCTGAGAATGTGTGTTTTAGTATGCCCTAAACCAGAGGTTTCATATGGTTTTTTAATTACACTCTGTATATCCAGTGTACTGTGACAAGCTGCTATCCTGTCTATGAGTGAAGTTGGTCAATCCTGATGAATGTGGTATGTTTCTTTTTCTTTCATATTCATAATGTTGAACGCAGTTTATGTTTTATTGAATGAACGTAATGTTTATTTCTGTTTTGTGTATATGAAGGGCCACAGCTTTAGGGGTTGCCAGTTGCTGTTTTCTACCGGTTTTTGTTATCTCTGTTTGCTACTGCTTTCTATTTTGTTTTCTTTATTTTGTGTTTCTTTTTTTATTTAAAAGATCTTACCATAGCAAATCCTAAAGCGGTCTTTTAATGATATGCTGCGCAGGGGTATTTAAGTGACCCGTTGTTTTAAAAACCCTTACTCTTGTGTGACTACCTGTACATTTAGTTATTGGTCGAGGTACCCTTGTTTTAACTTGAGTCTCTTGATTATTTTGATACGGTACTATTCAGATGTGGCTATGTTGAGACTGAGATATAGGCAGCCATATCAGGTGCTGTGCTCACTTTAGAGTGTGATTTGGAAACATTTGCAGTGGGTTGCGGATTAGCTGAATTTTTGAGATTATTCACGAGTGGTATTGTCAATTGGCTGTCTTCACTCAGTCTCCAAACCACAAACAGGTAGTTTCAACACTTCTGAAATTGTTTCTTGTTTTATTTAAACTAAACTGACAGTCTATTATCTTTAATAAAGACGGTATTTTTGCATCACACCGACGTGCATCTACTTTCTTTAGAGTTCCCCTTACTCTAAGTAAAAACACTAAGGGGTGGCGTAGTCTGGCATTTATTAATTAGGGGGCACCACGTGTGTTTTTAGTTTTCAAATCGAAGAATATGTTTCCTTACGTTAGAAATGCTGACGAATTCAATCATCATGTACAAATCGCATACAATCGGAACGACTTGAAATAGAAACCATTTTACAAAAGGAATGCTTTCATTGTATTTTAATATTTTTTATACATTCACAAAATCAGTATGGGAAACAATAACCTCTTAAATGTATGCTCCTATGCTCGTTTGTTTAATATATCTCTTTTAAACTCCAACTTCAGCCGCCGAATAAGGAGCTGCGAATAAGTAACCAAACGAATCTGAAACTGCGAATAAGTGACCAACTTCAGCGTCGTCTCAGTTCAAATACAAATTGCATGCATTAATATTAGTAAACAAGAAAAAAAGATAAGAATAGGAAAACACTGACCTCGCCTACACTCCGTAAATGTTAATAAAGAAACAACTTACCCATTATTTGAGCGCGAACATAGTATTAACCAAACAAAACGAAACTTTGACAGACCCCGTCGGACAAGAAAGTTAACATGTTTGACACTAAAAGTGCGTCATCGGGAAGTGGGTTGCCAGATCCTCGTATACAAACTTCGTTGTAGTAATGAAAGAAGATGTATTTTCATAATCGGCTTTACTGGACAAGTAGTAGTAGTAGGCTACTCACAGTACTGTCAGAAGTAATATGCATTAGTAATAGTATAATAGTAATAATCAGTAGTGACTATGTAAGAGAATGGCGTTGTGAAAGCATTACACAGTGCCTTATTGAAGTCAGAGAAAACAGAAACCATGCATGGCACATGCATGAGTCACTTAGTAATTCAAAAATACATAAGCTGCCAAGTCTCAAGTTTAAATCTTTTAAGCCACATAGCCTATATTTTTTAAGTGTGGTTAAAATTGTTTTAAATATTTGGAGATCTGGTTTTCGTCAATAAATGTATAGATAAGGAACTAAACTAAAATGTGCTGTGTGTAAGTGTTTAGTAATCAAAATAGTCTTCTATACAGAACAGACCAACATACGGTGCTAAAGTGATGTACTGATCAACATCTGTCATAAAATAATGCTAATGCAGAGCATTTGTAGTTGAACTGAGGGTGAATCTAAATTCGTGTGACGCTGTCATATGAAATTAACATTCAGATTCAGGCAGCAAAGGGCTAACAGAGTCAAAATGTCTACGCCAAGACAAATTTAGTAACTCATTATAGTAGTAACTGTAACATCCGCTTGAGCATCTCAGTTTTAGAAATGTTCTCACTGCAGGTTGGTTTGTGTTCAGACAATTAACTCTACATCCAGTAAACTTTCTTCAGAGCAGGATTAGTGCACACTGAATGTTGACATAGAAATTAATCTGTGCTCAGTTTCTTTGGTGAAACCAGTTTGTGTGAGCTGCAAACAGATCAGTGTTAGCTGCTAAATCTGCTTTCTGAAGTACTCCCCAGGTGTTGAGATTACCCATCGCTTCTGTTCGTTCAATATTTCTAGAATTGTCACGGTTATACCATGTCCTTCATTGATTGATCAGTTTGCATTCCTTTCCATGTTTTCTGTGTCTCTTTGTTTTGTTTTATGTTTAATTCTACGCCCTGTTCTGCCCTTTGGTTGTAATTGATTTCACCTGTGTCTTGTTTCAATTTCTTTGGTATGTATTTAAACGCAGTCTTTCATTCAGTAGTTGTGGGTTATTCTTGTTGCGTCCTTATGTGCTAGTTTCTTAGGTTATTGCGTTAGAGGTTTGATCATTAGAAGTTTCTGTGTGTTTGTAACTTCCTGGTAAAACCGTAATCCTGCTCCGTGGTATGTCTGATGCAAGTAGCGAGTTGTCTCCTGATATAATTGTGAACGTCTTGTCTGGTTTATGTGAGTTGAGTATTTTATGTATTAGGTTCAGTGATTGATGGTGTGTATGATAACTTCCTGGTAAAACCGTAATCCTGCTCCGTGGTATGTCTGATGCAAGTAGCGAGTTGTCTCCTGATATAGTTGTGAACGTCTTGTCTGGTTTATGTGATTTGAGTATTTTATGTATGTGTTCAGTGATGGTGTGTATGATCGTTGACGTTTCTTAGTTTTGTTTCATCGTGTCGTACGTCTGGATGTTTGATAGGATCATGTATTGATAACGTGCTTGTTTGTTTGTCTGTCGAGTAGTGATGTGTTGAAGTAAGAGTTCATATTATGTACGTCTTGTGTTCTACATGGTGATAGTTTCTTCTTACCTAAAATGTTTATCTGGATTAGTTGTTCAAGTCATTGTCGTGATGTAAAGTTTTGTCCATGTATATTCGTTGTTTTCGTTTCAGTGATCTAGTTTTGTTAATCTTGTTTCTTGTTTTGTGGCGTGAGCGTCATTATTCTTGAGTCTTGTGTCCTGTTAATGTCTGAATAAAGGAGGTTTTGATCAGCATGCCTCGTCGTTCTCGTAAACGAGTCTCGAGTCTGTGTTTAGGCACAATGTCTTTATCTCCTCTCTCTGAGGTCCCTGAGCGTTCTCCGGTCTCATCTTCCTCGCAGTCGTGTCTTTTTCCTGATCCCTCAGATGTTGGATCGTTACAAGAATAGTACTCTATAAAAAAAGGTCTTGGCATGTGAACACACAATCATTAAACTCATTTCAAGTCATTGTATATTGTTTAAGACTATTTATGTTAAGAAATACTTTAAATTATCAATCCTTTTTGCCAAAGTCTTCTTAATACATTTTTTTCTTGTCTTTATTTGGACATTAAGCTTTGAAAAGTAATCCAAAAGTTACATAGTACTCAGATTAATTACTTTAATTTAGTAATCATTTGGATTGTGTTACAGATACATTTATTAACAGGTAATCAGTAATATGTAAGGGAATACATTTGTACAGTTCCCCTCCCAACCCTGCGTGTTCCTGACCTCTAACCCAGGCTTCTGGGACACTGAGCAAAAGGCAGTGTTACAGTAGCACTATACAGCTGAATCCGGTGGTGCACACACGGCGATGACGCGTTGAACATCTCAGGCAAAGCATGCAGAACAAAGAGAGGAACCACTTTCCCATTCATTAAACAGAACTGATTTATTGTGGAAGGCCAGCCCACGCAGAGCCCTGCCATCTCTGCGCAAGACACACCTGCTCATACTTCTTTAACATTATTTACTTTTTTCTTTTTTTTTTATACACGTATTTCATAATTTCGTGAGTTTTGAAATACTGAAAATGGCAGAGCGTTCTCCCTGTGAGGGTCTTCAGTCATGCATGTTACCGAGTTCACACTTTAAAAAAACAAAAGAGGACATCCCTCAGACGAAAAATGAACACCCACCATAACACTTCCTCTAATTCACTAGAAAATAACGTCTCAATTCGGCCTCAACGGGTCTAGAAGCTGAAAAACGGATGCAGTCACACAAACAGCCAGCGCTCACACCCTAAACGTCTACACCTCCCACATCACAGTATTCTCCTTCCACATAAGGTCACACAACTGAAACTCACTGTTAACAGCAGGGGGCGCTATTCTCCCAGTAAATCAAAGGCAAACGGTTCTAAAGAGGCTACAAAAACCAGAAGAAAAATTCAGTAACACAACTAAACAATTCAAAATAAAACTCAATAAAATTATCTAAACAACCCCAAAATACTATATTTTATGACTTCAATAGTAACCATGATAAAAATTAGTAATTTTTTATAATTGAAAGACCTGACTCATATCTGCACTTCAAGCCATCACCACCAGGGGGCAACAGATGACCGCTCTACCTACAGCAGAAAAAGTCACATCTAGGCCTGGTTTTCAAAAAAGCTCTGCAGCATTAAGATTTTACCTCAACCAATTCAACAGCAGTAAACAGCTGAATATATTACACCAAATGTTTGTGTTACAGTGCTTCTGGAATTCAGGGTCGGTGTTCACAAAAAAGAAAACTCCCAACACATCCTGATCTTACATATCATGGGTCAGGTGGTCAGCAGTGATGCTATTTATAATAATTAAAAAAAGAATAATAATTAAAAAAAGATTAAAAACAAGAGAAAAGCACTCCTGCATTGAAATGCTTCATGAATGTCGACAGGGGGCAACGGAGTAGCATCCACAATACCCTTCTGGAGTGCAGCATGACAGGAATGAGGGTTCAGAACTGGACCCCAACACCAGAGCGTCTGCTGCACAAAACAGAAGGAACAAACATGAACACAGACTGCACACAGAATTCTCGGCCGGTTCTAGAAGCTCGTTGCAGTTCTAGAGCTGGAGAGCAGCTCTCAACCGGTTCAGACTGGCTGTGGGAGCTGCAGGAGCGAACGCAACCAAAACCATTTCAATAGTTCATCCAGGAAGTGGATGTTCTGTTCAGAAAGGCATGTTCGAGCAATGTCTCAAGTATTGGGAGCCGTGGGAACGTTTCTCAGCCGTCCACATTCATGTTCGACTCTGGTCAGGTGGCCACTGAGTGCTACTTTGGTGCTTCAGCTACTGTACCTTGGCTGGCGTGAGGGGGATGATGGAGGATGCATTAGAAGCAAAATGTGTACAATACAAATCTCTGCTCCAGAAAGTGTTTTACGAGAATAATGAAGTCGTCATTTACAATCTGCACACAATGAGTCACTGTATCTTTATACAACATATGGTTTCATGTCATGGGCTGAAACTCTGCTGAATTGAGCTGGTGTACGAGACTCAGGAGCAGGAATGATGTCTGTGTAACAAAGACAGAAACAACCATCACACAGGTTAAAGGCAGACTGGGTTCAGCTGTAATCTCGCACATGGAGGAATACTCCAGGACAAAAGACACACTAATGCCCTGCGAAGATCACAAACTGTCCCCAACATGGGCCATCGTTTATGTGGAATTCAGTGTTACGTTTCACAAAACAGATCTGAGCAAAAGAAATAAAATTAAGGAAAATCAAAGTGCTTTAGATTAGTAAGTGGAAATGGTGCGTGGGACTTTCATGGATTTCTGCTTGTGTGTTTAAACAGTTATGGAGAGCGTCCACTAAAAGGCCTATTAACAGGAGTTTTAGAAATCATGTCCTACATTAAGGTGTGAGGGTTTTCGGTTCGCCCTTGGTTAAAAGTTCAGAGGTTAAATGTCAAAAGTCAAAAGCGCCAGTGCACTTCTTCAGTCAAACATTAAAGTGCATCCCCTCATAATCTGATGTGAAAAGTTCTACCAATTTAATCCCATTAATCCCAGTGTTCTAGGAAGTGTCAGACTTAAGAAGGAAAAATAAAAATAAAAAACACAAAACCCAAAAAGAACAGGTGCACTCCCAGTGGCTGGATTTCAGGACGTACATCCACACTGACCAGTGGAAGCATATCTTCACAAACGTCACACCCTCATTTGTCAAGATGAACTTCACGCTTAGTACATAACGAGAACAAAACCCAACCACCGTGTTCGTTTAATCTGTGACTTCTTCATCTTTTAAAATCCTTCATGTTTTTAATAAAGGCTTAGGTGGATTAAAACCAACACTGGCAGGACGGTGTTCATTAGGGTCACACAACGTTGCAAATGAGGAGGCAGCTACAGTGATTCCATTCACCTAAACAAACAAACAAAAAAAAGAAAAATACACTCTCCCAAAGTAGCTGTTCTTCATCGGACGGCACGTTCACAGAAGAACTAAGTGCTTGGATGGACTTCAATTCCTAGTGCACCTCCCAGAATCTCCATCTCCTTCATTCTGTTCTGGTCCAAAGAGCAAAAAAGCAGCACCAGTTGTAGACCAGGAAACCATCAAAGAAGAACTGGAGCGAGGGAGCCAGAGAAGCCGCGGAGACGAGACAGAAGAGGAACAACCGATGGATGGCAAACCTTTCCGTTCAGACACTCCTGCACAGTGACAGCTCCACGCTGAAGGACGGCTTCGACAGAGATAGAGGACAGAGTGGATGTGGAGAGAGATAGAGTGTGTGTGTGTGTGTGTGTGTGTGTGTGTGTGTGTGTGTGTGTGCGCATGTGTGTGTGTGTGTGTATGCGCGTGTGTGTGTGGGAAAGAGAATGTTTGAAAAGGTACACGCAAAGCTAGGACGACTCGAAAAGGTCTATGGTGCTCAAGCTACTCAATAGCATGCTACGATTTTAAGTGTGCGTAAGACTGAAATCCACCAACTCTCCTACAGTGTTGAACAAAGGTACCAAAATACCCCAAGCAACACGGTCCTCATTAGCCGTACGTGTTTGTGTGTAACTGCGTTTGCAGGAATAAAGGAGGGAGGGACAGAGCTTTTTAAGTGTCTATAATAATCGCACGCGAGTGTGTGTAAGGGATATGAGAATTAAGCATGATCGCAAGTACAGGGAATGCGCGTGCAGGCATTCGGCAATAAGATGCAAATGTAAAGGTTTACATGTATTCACATGTATTACATGTATTTTTTCGTATGTGTGTATAAGTGAGTGTGGATGTGTGTGCATACACCTACACCTCCCTGGGTCACAGTGTCTGTGGTTCGGCTGGGACAGTGTGGGGGCTTGAGGGAGGCGAACGTGGGGGTGACTGCAGCAGGGGGCTGAAGTGCGGGGACGGGGCCATACACGAGGGGGCAGCTGTGGGAGACGGAGGCAGCCCTGATGGCACCAGGGGTCCGGGCAGGCCAAAGGGCCCAGTTGGCGACTCTGCGGGCGCCTGGTTGTAGAAGAAGAAGGCGCACTGATGGATGAACATCTCGATGATTGTCTGGTAGGTTCTCGTGGCGGTCAGCGCGTCCATAGTGGTGAAGTCGGGTCGCATCAGAGTCGGCCAGAAACAGATAGACAGGTTCTCGCTGGTCATCAGGTTCACTCGGTTCCATTGGCTAACCCTGGGGAACAAAAGATAGGGTAAAAGAAAGAAAGAAAGATGAGGCGTTGTTGTACTCAAAGTGAAGCAGATAGTGGAAGTCCATGTGGTCCCAGAGGGTTTGTAGCTGGTACCAAAGTTATATAGCAGTATAAGGAGAGTGGAGGACTGAGGCAGTGGGTCACGTACTTGTTCAAGTGGCTCATGACGTGCTTGAAGACCTCATAGTTCTCGCGGGGGAACCTTCTCAGGATGTCCTTCATGGTATGCAGCCTCTGCTCCCGCTCGGCGATCACTGGAGAGCCAGAACAAGCAGAACCAGATTACTAAAGAGAAATATCGTCATCGATATTGAGCCCCCTCATTTGCCATGTTTCCTGGTAGTAAACTTCCTGCTAGTGCTATTTCTGGGTCTGCCATTGTGATGCTGCTTCACCATGAAGACCTAGACAGGCTTTCACAATGCATTATCAGCTGTGTGTGAACACAACGGATTCAGTGCAGGAACTATCTCCAGAAAGCCCGTCATGACTCACATCAGGCATGTCAAGAGAAAACGCTAGCTGGAACTCTCCCAGATACAGGCATTACATCTCTAGGAAACTGTCAAGAGGCCTTCCAGACACATTCACTACTCCCTACACCAAATTATCCTGCAGATAGAAAATCTACAATGAAAGTACTATGTGCATTTTTAGACTTAAAAGAACAGGATGTCAATAATCAACCTCGGTGTCCAATTGGCCAGCAGTGAATGAAAACTCAAAGCTGCCAGAGAGGATCCTGAATACGAGCTCATACTAAAAAATATAAAAAATATTATAAACCTGTTTATAAATGCTGAGTTAGCATGTTTCACGGTCATGGAAAACTGTACGATAAAGCCAAAGGTGTCTGGAAAAGTGCTTAATCATACAAGTGTCCCAAGAACTCAACCCTCATCAGATTTTCATGGAATACAAATAACAGAATGCTATGGCCAGCTTCAAAGCAACAACTATATGCTCTTGAAGTAAATGTTCTTGTACGTAGCTTTAAGTCTGTCGAGCTACTTCAGGATGTTGAGGTTGGCTGGATTATGAAATAGTTACAAATATTCACTATTAGTGACAAATGGTGACAAATATTCACCTTTATGAAGTCTTAGTTTCTCCCAAATGTTTTAGTTTTCTAGACTTTTCTATAAGGCTGTATTACTGTCTAGCTCTGCAATTTGCACTCTCAGTCTTTTTTTAAGACGATACCCAGTCCCCATTCAGGAAAACCACCCCCACTACCTTCCACCCCCATACTTCACCACTGGGGTGGTGTTTGTTGTGCCATATTTTTTGTCAATTGTGATTTTTTTTACACCGCAATCAAAATTTGTCCTCCGCTTTTAACCCATCTGTGCAGTTAGAACACACACACACACACACACACACACACACACACACACACACACACACACACACACACACGATTACTAGGGGGCTGTGGTGCACACGTGCCCAGAGCAGTGGGCAGCCCTAGCCCGGCGCCTGGGGAGCAGTTGGGGTTGGGTGCCTTGCTCAAGGGCACCTCAGTCATGGCCTCAGGTCTGGGAATCGAATTGTTTTGATGGTGTTAGGTTTGCACCACACAAAGAAATTTGGCTTTTTGAAACTTTGTTCCTGGTAAACTCCAGATATGCTTTGATGTGTTTTTCATTGAGTGACGACCACTTTCTAGCCAACCCCGAGCTGTATGCAGAGCTCTTGATACTGTTCACCTGTGCACTTCCACTCGTCCACCACAGAAATGCAGCTTGTTTAAAGTGACTGGTAACTTCTCTGTGCTTCCCTGCCCAACTCCCCATTCTTATGTGGAGTTTTGAGGGACGGCTCTGTCTAGACAGCACCTGGTTGGTGTGATGAAGTTTCTGTTTCATCAGAACTGATTCACGGGGATAACCAAACACTTGGATATTATTCTGAAGCCTTTTCCTTTCTTGTACATGTCTATAATTTTATCTCTAATGTCCTCTGGTCTTTTTTTCCACAGATTTCCTTCAGATTCACAGTCTGGACAACGACACTGGAATCAATAAATAAATGTTTCATTTTCTGGATTAAAAAGTAAGAAAATGTACAAAAGCGAATACTGTTAGGGCTGAATCCTTAAAGCTCTTGGAATAACAAAACAATGAGAACCTGCATATGGAGCCGTAGTGGATCTGAACAGATCCAGAAGCAGTGTTTCTAGATCCTTAACCTGATCTATTACAACATAGCAAACAGACTTCTTGAAAGAAAGATTTCAAAGCTGTAGGATTGCAGTGAATCACACTGTCACCTTAAGCACACTTACCAATGCATGTAGACATGGTAATAAAAGGAATTTGACATCTTTTCACCTTACTTCTGCAGGATTAAAATTTAATTTATTAAGCTGCTTATATCTATCTGTCTGTGTTAAAGTTCTCTGCCGTACAATGTGTGGCGAGAGAGTCAATCCTTGAGTGTAGTGTGTAGGTGCAGTCTGGGTGGGTGGGGTGTGTTGGTGTACTAAATGTAAACCAAAAGCTCTTACTGAAGGCCTCCACCAGCTCCACCTGTGCGCTGTAGGGAACCAGGGGCTCCGGCAGCTCGGAGAAAAAGCTCTTCAGAGCTCCTGCTACTGTGTTCACTGTGAAATCCTTCTCGACCAGGTCCAGACCATGGTCTTTGTAGAAGAAAGATGGAGAGACCAAACCAACAGAGAGAGAGAGAGAGAGAGAGAGAGAGAGAGAGAGAGAGATGAAGAAAAGAGGAAATGGATAGGGAAGGAGGAGAGGCACTCAGAAATCAAGGAAGTGAAATCCAAAGTTCTTCTCCATCAAATTCATCTTTCTACAAGTACCTCACTTACAGATTCATTCCTAAAATTATTCCCCTTCAGACTCCTGAACTTCAATCTAATAAACTACATTATTATTTTTCAACTTCTAGAAGGCATATTTATGAAGGAACAACAGGATGGGTGTTTAGCAAAAGACATTCTGAGGTGTCAGATAAATGATAATTTAGTTCAAATAAAGCATGCTCTGTACAAACCTGGCATTCTTTTAATTGCCACAAGTCATTAGAGACAATTTTCCTGAAGTTTCAAACATTTCAAACTATCCCACCTTGTGGAAACATCAGAGACAACCTGAACTCACCCTGCTCAAACTGCCTCTGCATGCTCTCCATCTCCGCCTTGTTTCCACTCACCCTGTATATACCCTCTGTAGTCAAACCTGGGGAAGACAGAGAGAGGAGGGTTAACCTTCAATTACACGGGCAAGAGAAAAGTCTGAATGTTATACATGTTCCTATTAAACACCACAAAAAAAACACTAAGTAGTTTTTCTTGATAATCTCACTTCCCTGTTTTTTTCCGTTTGCACGCAAAATCAGGAATTTTGTGCAGTTCCAATATTTTGCAAGATGTGGAGGATGGGGGTGGGGGGGGCAAATGAACAGTGATTCAGTACTTACAGAACACCTAATAACACACAACTTGTGTACTTTACACAAAATTATTGTGAAACAAATGTACATGTTTGGGTAATTGGTATGAGAAAAGAACACATCTTTTATCTTCCCAAGAACATCATAAATCCAGACATCAAGTGTTTTGAGTAAACTACTGAGAAATAAAATAAAATAAAATAAATAAATTAAATTAAAAGCTGTGACAAGTTCTGCTTTCTATGAAATGTGATGCACCTGACAAAACCTCAAATACACCCATACACAGTGAGATGGGTGAGTCAAGGTCAGAAACTTTCAGATCCATATTTGACAAAATAGCATGTGACAAAAAAAGGCATTTCCAGATAAATAATTTTCTGCTCCTCAGCCTTTATCCTGGGTACAAAGAACTCGGTGCAATTTCATGTTTTGCCTGAACTAAAGCATTCAACCCATCCAACTAATGACAAAACCTATTAAGGCTCTGCAGAGTCCAGAATACTGGCTCCATAATACTTTCACTGAACACTGCACATAACAGAGTTATAGACTGTCCTATAGCCGATCTAATTTGGTCAGAGGTCATTCTATGTACAGGTGAGGAAGCAGGTGCCTTGTGCGAAACTTGATCTGAAAACGTAGAGCTCTACCACGGCATCTAGGTATGTGAGTCAGAGTGTATTTGCATGTCCAATGTCTTATACTGAAGACTCCTTTTCACCTGAAGGAAAAGCATGAAATAATCTATAAAATTACCTGTGGCCTCAATGTAGCGGATGCATTTGTCAATGAAGAGTGGGATGGGTCGGTCAGGTGACACCACGCTAACCAACGGCACCCCGAAGTAAGAACCCTCCAGAGGCTTGGAGATGGAGTGTCGGGGCTTCAGCCTGGTTTTCTACAACAAAGAGTAGAGACAGACATTTGGATTTAGTACATCTGAACCTTAAAATATTCGCAAGGTGGAAGCCTGTTACAGTACAAGAAAGAAGAAAATAGCATGTAATTAACTTACTTTTCCTGGTCGACGAAGGCTCCTCAGAATGTTCCTCTTCTTTGGATCATCAACTTCCTCGATAAGTGTTTCTCCCTTCAGTGTTGTTACTTCATCATCCTTTGTCTTTGGAAGGACGCCAATCTCATCGTCACTGCCAATGGAGAAGCTAGTTCGGAAACTGCTGAACTTGCCCAGACGCTTTGAGCGATCCCGGTACAGCCGAGGTTTCACTCCTGCCGCAGAGAACTTACGCCGACGCTCCAAAGAGCTGGCATCTCCTTCACTGTCGGAGCCGTTGCCGCCTCCATTAGAGTGCATCCTGTTGGAGTTGCGGATTGTGATGATCTTACCCTGTGTGCTATCGTGTGGCACTGAGTAGATGTTCTCTTCATGGCTGGGTCTTGGCTTAGTAACAGCATCCATAGGCTCAGCATAATCCGAAGGATCGTAGACACCATCCCCACTAGGAGGCCAGGTCACATTAGAAGTAAGAGAACGCCGATGACTGACTGGATCCATATAGGGGTTAAAGTTGTGCTTTCTGAGGTCAAAGGTGACACTTGGTCTGGGCCTCACTTGGAGAGGGGCTTTGTGGTTCAGCTTATTTTCAAAGGTGCTAAGTTCAGAGATGACAGAGAACGTGTCAGCTGAATCCAGGTCAGGCAGTCTAAATCCACTGTGAGAGGTGAGAGTACCATCATGGTAAGGAGGAGATGCTTCCATGTCCTCTTCAGAGTCTAAGAGCATCGTGACAGGACTTGGGGAGCCACAATGGGGTGAATACACATTCTCATTTGTGCTACTAGCCTCTGCATTATTATCATACAGGTGAGTGGCCTCAACAAGTGTCCTCTTCTCCAACACTTCCATTAAGAAGGGTTGTAGAAGGTCTATTCTGTGATGTCCTCCAACAACTCCACCCGGTCCACAGACTACACTGGTAAAACGCCCCTCAATTTCATGGGCCAGTTCCTCACCCTGGACCAGCAGTTCTCGTGCATAATCAGAGTCCGTGAGCTCTGCCTGGGTTTCTCCTACAGCTAGCAGCTGGACTGGAACGATGTCTGGAACTTCACAGAGAAAGGCACACAAGGTTTCCAATGAGGCCTTACGACGAGCAGAGTAAACGCCTATATACCCATGTACCAGCCGACTCTTGCGCATGGTGAAAGAAGCATGATAGGACAGCAGAGACAGTTCTATTGTCTGTCTGTGGCCACTGACCATCTGTTCCAGCAGCACCGACGTACCGCTGCAATGGGGAGATGTCGGCCTGCAGTGCTGAGGCAGCAAGAACGGTGCAAGAAGTTGGTCCACGTCGTAGGAATCTCCACACATTAGACACATGACAACACGCAAGTCTGCCTCTGGACTCTGATCTTGCTGCAGATCTTTGATGCTTGGAGGCAGAGGGGGTGGTGGTGGGGAACTGCTATGGAACACATTTCTCCTAGAGTCCAACAGACCCCTTAAGACCTGGTTTATCTGTCTTTCATTCACATTTCGCCCATAGCCTGAGCCAGGGGAGGCAGGTTCCAAAAAATGACACTGAAGTCTTACAGCTACCTGTTGGCCCTGGGAGATTAGCATTTGAGCAGTCTCCCCACCAATGTCTCCCAGTGCTCCCACTCCTCTTTTTGTGATCAACAACAGAGACAGAGGAAGTTGGGCTATATGGTTTTCCCTTCTTCCAAGTGTGGACTCTCGCAACTTCTCAATACTCTCCATTACATAAGACAAAGATTCCTTGGAATTGTACAAACACAGGCACCCATGAGGTGCGAAAGTGGCTGTGTGGAAGGAGTTGACAGGAAGCCTCACGTTGCCCTCAATGGGCCGAAGTACTAGCTCATACATTTTGCCATCAAGTACATAGCGGTCATCATTGGTACACAACGACCGAATCTCGTTAGCTAACTCTCTTGCTAAACCATCTTTACCCAAGATCACTAGGTTTATCCTGTCTGCTTTGCTTTCATTTATGTGGGACTTTCCAAAGGAAGGGTAGCGTGTGGGGAAGCACAAGGCTAATATTTGTTCAATCTTGTTGTCAACACAGTGTGGGCAGCTAGGACAAGTATCCTTGGTTGGGTGGTAGACAAAATGGATGTGCTTTAGAACTAAAGCGTCTCTCTCTGCCTGTAGCTTCTGTAATGCCTTAAAACGCTGTTCATCCCCCAGTACTTCCTGAATTGCTCCCATCTTTTCTTTACTTGGCTTGGCATCCACTTCAAGTTCATAAAAAAGCTCAGAATACTCCAACAGAAGTTCCTGGAAATCCTCCTTTGCCCTGTCAATGATCACCTTCTGGTGTCTGTTGTATATGTCCAAGTACTCGGTTTCCTCCAGCCACTGGTAGAAGTCTTCATTCATAATGAAACTGCGTGCTTCTTCCCATGGCTTACCAGGGGTCACGAAGGGTGATGATGCCAGTTTCATCTTGAACTCATGACGCATCTCAGCACGCCTGCTCTCGTTACGCAAATGTTCAAGGTGTGCATCAAAGATGATTTCCGCTGCAGTCGTGTCCAGCACATCGAAGGGTATTCGTTCATCTTCCATATTGTCGAGATGTGGGGTGTCCTCCCATGGTGCATCCTCCAGTACCACAAACCAATGGTCAAAGTCCTTTTTGGATTCAAGCACCTTCTGCACCCCAGACCAGCTCAAATGCTCAATTTCATCCAATTCAGATACTAAGGAATTCAATGCCAGTGGAAGAGTACTTAAGTATCCTTTACGGCGTCTTTCGATGTGTTCCTGCTTCAGACGATGGATATGCTGCTGGAAAAGCTTTTTGGCCTTGGCTGTACCCTCTAGAAAGACATATTCCTTGTATTCTGGTGATGTCTGCATGCGCCGGCTGGTATTGGGCCAGGTCTCATTGTGATTCTTTACTATGTGGTTCACCAGCCATTCATAGCGGTCCTTCGCAGAAGCAATTAGTTGACTTTGATGCTTCAGTGCCTCAAAGTAAGGTATTATCTTGGCTTTGCCTCTTCCCTTATCAATGAGTTGAAGCAAGGTAAGGAAAGCTAAGTCCACGTTCACATTAGATCGGGCTGATGTTTCAACAACCTGCAAGTTCTTCTTAGTGATTGCAAATGTATGAGAGTCCTTGATGTAACGCTCAACACCTTCATCGCACTTAGTGAGGACCAGAACAACAGGTTTTTTTGTCTTTCCTAGGTGATTATAAAGGTTGGTGACAAACTTCATTTGGTCATCAAAGTTGCGATTCATCCCTCGACTGACATCAACACAGAGTAGAAACCCGTCTACCTGTAGCTTCCCCTCGGGCATTTGCTTTTGCTCAAAATCCTGTTCCAGGCCCAACTGGTCTGTACAAAAATACATGAGCTTTTCTGCAGAAGCCAGTTTTGTGGAGGCTGCCCTTTTGATATAAGGCTGCAAAGCTGTGCTACGATGTGGCTGGAATGTCTGGTCATCAATAAACTCGGTCTGCTCGACCACATGCATCCTGCTCTCTGTGCCATCTTCCAAAACACGCTCCACTTCTCCCCAAAACAGGAAGTGGTCATTGTTGACAACTCGCCCACCAAAATCGCTGGTGCTCAACACTGATGTGTGATCAAGATGAAAGTCGTCTGCGCTAGGACGGACAAAGCGATTACAAAGGCAAGACTTGCCAACGCCACACTGGCCTTTCTCCTTTTCAGTACCCGAAAGACCTACAACAACCAGGTTGTAGGTGGTCGCCCGTGAATCTTGCTTCTTTGCCATCATCGTATGCGGGCACTCATGTTGCCTTGCCACAAAGCTTCACACTGGCTCTTTGTTACGAACAGTTATGTTTTGTTTGATCACATTTGTTTTTGATGTGACGCCATATGATCAGTTTTGCTTGTGTGTTTCTTGCCCATATTATAGAGAAACCGGTGCAGAAGAATGTAAAGGTGAGAGAAAAGCATCAGAGTGTGGATTGAGGGGCCTTTAGTGATGACCATCCTGAAAAGGGCAGAGAGACAGAGAGAGAACAAGCGAGAGAATTATGTTAATACTTTAAAGTAATTACTTTAAAGCTTTAATACAAGATGAAAGAGAATAAAAGTTAATTTTGGTTTAACAATACACAAGCTGACTATGTCTCATATGTGTAGCTGCTACTCGTCACTAAACATCTTTAAAACAAATGATATATATTCACTATATGCAAAACACTCCAGATAATAAACCACTTTGCATCTCTGATAAGGGTTATGTTTGCACAAACCAATGATCACATTACCCATTTAGCATTATACTAATTAATAATAAAACTGATGGATGTGCAGATTCAGTATCATTCCAGTCAATACAATGATGTAAGAATAATAGTCCCACTGGGAGCTTGCTTGCTCACTTACTATGTTAATATGAGCAGCAGTCACAAGCATTAAATCATCAGGGTAGTCAGAAAATACAAACGCTTCATGATTCACACACTACAAGCAAGATCTGCTGCAGAAATACAAGCAATAAGTAATGAGACAATATCAAACTCTTTATGGGCCCTTTTCTCCTATCCATTTCTGAATATCCATCAATCAATATTACTCCGACATATGAGACCAAATTACTGCTATGTCCATTAGTACCAAGTGCAAAACATACTGCACTTTTCTATTCTGCCTGCATTTCTGCACGGCCAGCTCACCTTATGTAGCTCTGACCAACTAAATGTCCACACACCAGAATGTTGATCAATTTAACGAGCTGCAGGGATTTCTCCTAGCGTCTCCAATGTGAATATGAATAAATCCATTTTGCATAACATGAGGTTTGTTAACATACTAAAAAGACACGCTGTAAATTGTCAACTGGCCTTAGTTAACCTTTTATTTAGCTTAACTATAACTGTGGAGAAATTAAGAATTTAATTTTAATAGTTGTCTTTATTCTAAGCCTTGATACCTATGAATTTCATACCTATGAATTTGACTTTCTCATTCTGTCTCTCGTTGCACACCCCCCCCCTCTTACACACACACACACACACACACACACATTCTCTCACTCTCTCTGCTGGAAACGTTAACATAATGAAACTAAAACTACTATATTCCATCATCTCATCCACTGCACTCTTGACAGATGGTGAGGACAACCTAATCCTCTTACGTCACATGTCCTCTCTGGACCAATAACTGAACATGAGGGATGAAGACATATCAAATAGCTTGGACATGCAGTGAGTGTTTCCTGTTAGCCAACTACATGGTCAGACAATCAGAAGCCATGTAGGAAGCAAATGAATCAAATTTCATTACAGAAAGAAGCCTTCATGAAACATAAAAACAAGGTGTGTGTATTTGTTATTATGGATGTGGGTAATATCCACCCAAAGTATTGTGAATACCGTCCCTGCAGAGTAAAAGCTATCCATTATGTATACTTCAAGATGCTGCAGTCAAAATTGTAATATAAAAAGACTGCTATTACTAATAATAAACAGTAGTACGAGGACCTATGAAATAACCCTGAATCTCACTGCAACAGAACAGGCAGATTGCACATGGACTGAGCTGACAATCATGCCAGAAAGAAGCTGTTAAATTTGGAAGGGAAGGTTTTGCAAGATTAACAAATTTCACTCCTCCACCGTCGACATTATACGTCAGTGCATCACTGGAAGAAGAGCGAGTGGAGCCGGGTTCCTCGCACGCTCGTAGCGGCCGGACGGCAGCTCACAGGTAAGAGCCACTGTGCTCAGACAGGCCGCGTTCAGTTCACCGTCAGAGGGACCAATGCCGGGCCAGTGCTATGCCATGGTGCTCCTGGAACACGACCAGAACACACACTCTAACACAGAGTATGTAAGCTACTGAACATTTTGTGAATAATCAAAACACTGTAGTTAATCCCAGCCCATGGTGTAGAGCAAATGTATTATCTTAATCCAGGTATTCCATCAGTATTCGTTATGGCATCTGGTCAGTTGGTGATCTTAACTACATGTTCACATATAATGAAATTTACACAAACCACGAATGACTACCTTTGTATTCATTACTAACGCACCTGTCAGTGAAGTCACTTCCTAATAAGAAAAGGGCAAATTTAAAAGCAACGTTTTCCATATCCTGGTGTCTCTGAGATATACACAGATCCCCATGAAAACATGCAGTCAGTGAAATAAATGTCCAATATGAAAACGCCCGTTGCACCACAGTACACACGGTCAGTGTGAGCTTTGCTTGGTCAAGCACAGTAGTAACAAAGGCTAGTGACCCAACACCACTGGTGTTTTTATTTTTACAGAGACATGCCAGCCATCTGTTTGTGGGAACACATTTCAACTGACAGGCACAAAGTTCATTGGCTACAAGCATAAATGTATGGTAATGTATGATGCATTTGATCACAAAAATGTGCAAAAGGCAAACGCTAAATAAAACGCTATTGACAAACGATTTTCTGTCGCCTTGAGGTGTTTAAGGAGACGAAGATCAACGAAAGGCGAAACAAATGACTTTATCGCTATAAACCTAATAACCAAGGACTGAAATCCTGCCTGATAAGACAAGTGAACAATAACGACGGTGGGTTAACAGTCAGTTAGTGGTGCTCACATTAGAGGACGGTGTTAACATATCACCCAAGACTACAAGACTAAAGCGGTGACTACAACTTCGTCCAAGGAGACCGACGTGTAAGAGTGTTGGAGAGAAAACATCACCCTGTCACCACGGGCCACACACACACACACACACACACACACACACACACACAGCCTCTCCGTAACGGCCACGGTGCCGTTAGCCCGGAGACCACAGCGAGCCGCCTGGCTACAATGTACATCTTTCTACAGTGGGAAGCAACCCGCTCCCTCTTACTAACTAAATGTGCTTCCGTATAACGACTATTAAAAGTTAGACGCCCCGGGTTGTTGTTACTCGTTCGTAATAAAAAGAAACGTGACAGGATACACATGTCGCGCACCATTTTAGCGTCTGTCCGTTCTTCTTCAGACCTCCTCCCAGTCCAGGCCGGCGTGAAGCTCTTCAGCCGGTTCGGTACCGCAGTGAAGCAAACGGGACGCAGAATAGGATCCCAAAGAATTACAAAGTCGGCTATTTCACATATGACTTTTTTAATGGTTCTTGAGATGGCTTGATGTGTTTTCTAGAGCAGCTCCACGGGTTTCTGTGCGTAATCTCGGTTTAACCGGGCCGCTCGCGCTTTCGAGTAACGTACCCAGATGAAACAGCGGCTTGCAAAATCCTTCAGAACCGACGTCCAACAAAGAATCGCCCGTTGATTATTTTATCACGATGGTTTTCGCAAGGAAGAAAAAATCCTCTAGTTTTCCTCCGGCCTTACCACGTTGCTTTGGCCAGTTATAACGTCCTTTGTTGTGGACTAATATACCAGCCCGATCTCACCGTGCCCAGCGTGTGTCGCCTTCACTGCCCAACACGCCTCAATATCCCGCTTAATAACCCAACCATAAAAACGGAACGAACACGCGCTACCAAACGTGTGCTACACTGCAGTCCTGCTTGTGGGTGAACGTGTTTTTTCTTGCTAGCTTCCCAATAATGGCGGCCCGGCCGCCCGAACCCAGCTCCCCCCTCTCTCCCTTTATTCGTGGAGTAAACGGAGTCGCACAGACAGCCCAGACTCGCCCAGCGGCGCGTGCACGGCACTACAGCACCGAGCATATGGACCAACACGCACACCTACTAACGTGCACACTCGTATATACTCCACTATGGACCTTCAAGGACTACGACAAAATTATAACTTAAAAGGGATTTTGTTAGTATGTGGCCGTGACGTTCTTTTTTATTATTATTCCTTTATTTAGACAGGATAATCTCTTGAGGCTTACAGACTCATTTACAAGAGAGACCTGTTTTAAAAAAACAACAATATAAAAAAGTTATACAAAAAATAATACATACAAATCATTACAATTTACATGCAGTATCGCCAAAAAATAAACTTTCATTTAAAACAAGTGCAAGTGCCTATAAATGTATTTTCCAGATCTTTCAGTATAACTTTAAACTCGCCAAGTGTAACCAAACTGGACAGCTTCTGATTCCGCTGAAGCATGTTCCAGATGGAGGGACCAGAGAAAGAGAATGCCTTTTCCCAAGTTCAGAACGAATTGACGGAACACTGAATGTAATAAAATCTTGGGAGCGAAGGCTATGATGTTGCTGTTTACGTAAGAAATAACATGACAAATATGATGGTACCAGACGCAGAATAGATTTGTAAATAAATGTGTACCAATGTAGAAGTCTACGATTTTTCGCAAATAGACTACGACAGACTAGACTTTATTGAAAGTTACCTAATATTTTACAGACATTCACGCACCTAGAGACTTAGTTCAACTCGATGTGTTCTGTTTGGTCTTGATCTGAATATTTTCTGCGATTATGCAGTGTGTTTGATTACGTGGCAAAGCGCGTTGTTTTTTTGTGTAATGTTACAACCAATCGTTACAAAAAGCTGGTACTCTTTTTTTAAAGAATTGAGACAGTCATTTATTTTATAATAGGAACTGTGTTCTGTTATCACCTATACCAGCTATCAAACACACGCAGACTAAATGAAATCAGACGATGGACGTTTACTGGTCAATGTTTATTTTAATAGCACTATTGCTGGGTGGGTGTCATTTTCAGTTGGCACAGGTCCGGTCCTTATTGGTGATTGGATTGATTGATACATATCGGGTTACCTATGGAGAGCAAAACAGATGGTTAGGTTCTGGGCCAGTGACATCACAAAGTCAGTTTCTGGTCTTGAGCGTCACCGGGTACGTCACAGATGAGTCAATGTTTCTGTCAATCCAGCAGAAAGGTATTGAAATAGTACAATAATAGTATTGAACTGTTCAAATTTGCATTCTCACATTTTTCTTTTTTATTCTGACTTGGATTGGTATGTTAAAGTTGGCTTGAATGACAGACAAACAGACAGGTACATAAAACCTTTTTAATCCCAAGGGGACAATGCAGATATATTATGTCTAATAAACATTATCCACTTCATTCATTTATGTGAAAACCTCAGAGGTTGGAAAAAACCTCTAGGATTAAAAGTATTCAAATATTCTTTTGCATCTGATGGGTTCAGAGAAAACATGATGAATTCCTTCTTGGGCTTGTAGACAGCAGGTGAGAGGAACCGGAAACACCCGCCCCAGAGACTGATTACCTGTTTTAAGTGGCTCTGTCCAGCCACACAGTTTAAAGTTCGTCTATGTTCACAGGCCTGCGTGTGATAAAGAACCAATGCAGGTTATTTTTTTGGGTGTCCACGTGTGTGCTTTCTTCTGCTATGCTATGTTCACACAAAATTCAGACATCCAATTTCACAAATTCAAATCCAATAAAATCTATTTCCTACAAATACAATATATATATATATATATATATATATATATATATATATATATATATATATATATATATATATATATATATATATATATATATATATATATATATAGTGTGTGTGTGTGTGTGTGTGTGTGTGTGTGTATTTACACTCACTTTGCTGTCCGTTTACTCCCACAGGTAAGCCTTTTACCTTTGAAAGTAAAAAAAAAATGTATGTGTGTGTTGTTGGAAATGCTCGTAAAATATACATTACTGTACATTAGTACCTATACAATACTGGTGTTATAAAGTCATGTTGGGAATGCTTGCTGGCTGTGTTATTTTGAGAAATGTGACAGAGAAACATGGATTATAAAGATGCTATGTGATTTCATATGAAGAAAACATTGATTCAGCTAATGAGTCAACTAATAAATATTCAATAACTACTCAATTAATAACAAATATGTATGTTTCTAACTTTTACTACTGTCTGTAACTATCCAAAACTATCCTATTAATGCAACGTGTCATTGTTGCTGTAATCCCAAGGCACGTACTATGTGAACTGACATCTGAAAAAATAGCGTGCCATTAAAAAGATCTGAATCTAAACTAACGTTTAATTCAATGTTTGTTATACTCACTGAATATGATTGCAATGCCCAAACAAAACAGAACAGCGGCGAAGATCAGTCCTCCTCTTCTGATAACCTCATAATCTCAATAAAGAAGAAGTTTATGCGTATACAAATTGCCACAAGGTGGCAGCACAATCATTTCGACATTCAATTGTGTTGCTGTCTATTGCCGCCGCCAGCTTTACAGGACTTGGTTTGGAAGTCAAAGTAATGTCACTGGCTTTACCATACGTGAAGTCATCATCAGGGTACGCAGGGGTTTCTACGAAAACAAATGAAACAGACAAAAACCAGTTTTTCCTAAATATAATATTAACGATGAAAGGTGTATATTATTTCACAGAGATCTCCAGCCAATCTGGACCTTTCTGCAGAGTTTCAGCTAATTAAACACACGTTTTGAAGACTTGCATTAGATGCATCATAAGTGTTAATTAGAGAACTTTTCTGATTCAGCATATTCAACTTCATTAGGAAGATATCTGTCCAGTAATGATGCTTAAGGTCCCTTTCTTAACATTACATATCTGATCATGAAATAGCCTATCGTAATGATTTCAGAAACATTCCATTGATTACGACTAATATCCGAATGTAAAATTGGTCATCCAACTTAGCAACGTCTCAAATTCTGCGGTCAATTTAAATGCCCTCTATTGGCATACCATGTAACTTTCAAAATACACCCAAATATCCATGGGACACCTGCACATCACAAAAGCAGTCAAATCACACAACAGAAGGACAGGGCAGCAGAAGGCTCAGGGGTGAAGCCATTAGAAATCACTCATTAACTCAAATGTACTGTAGCGGAACTGATGCCTTGTTTGTCTGACAGGGGTCATTTGTGTTGGGACGAACTCGTGCTTTTTGTTTTAGAGTTCTCCAACTCCACAAAAGAGCTCATGGTCCCTCTCCTTCTTATACTGGGTCACTGCGGGGGTGTGCCAACCCCCCTCTGGTGATTACCTGAGTCAGAGTTCTCCCTTCTGTCTACAAGTTAAATAGTGCTGTATGTGCTTCAGAACGAACGTCTTTAACAGCTGAGAATCATCAGCATTTAACCCATCAAGAGGTTCACAAACAAATCAAGACAAATAAGACGATTGTGAAAGATCTGTTCATGATGCCCTGATTATCCCTGGGTCAGCCATTTCTTAGTAACAGGATGTAACAACTGAGCCCATGAAGTATATTTGAAATGAACTAAAGAGAACCACTGAAATATACAATTCCAACATTTTTAAACTACACCCAAATGCTCGTTTGTAGGTGCCTGTTGAATATGCATTAAAGACACACAGTGCACTCTGACCTACCTTGGCTCATTGTTGTGGGGGTCTAACTCAGGTCCTGTTAGAGCTGGTCGTGCTGACTGGGTTTGATTGCACACTCAAAACAGGATGCCAGTCAGTACAGTTATAAGGGTCGAGTGCCACTGAGACAGCCAGTGTCATGTGAGTGTACCCAAGAGGGAGGAGAGAGAGGGGGGGGGGGGGGGGGGGGAGAGGGAGGGAGGGGAGGAGAGAGAGTTAGAGAGAGAGAGGGAGACTGAGTAGGGGTGTTCTGTTGTCTTTATTGACCCATGATGTGAAGAACATGGTGGCTAATCCATAGCAAGTATCCCATTGCTGTCATTAGTATGTTCAATAGTCACATACGTCATGATGCAGCAGGAGCACTGGGCTCGTTTCTAAAGCAGCTCTGGAGATCTGGAGACGTTATTCTAGGAGCGGATCGAAACTCTCGTCCAAAAGGTTCCGCTGAGCTGGAATGTCTTCGCAGTGTCTTCACACCAGCAGTGCAGCCATGCAAGCCTAAACACAGACACTGGAACAACATTTTAGCGTGACTTCCAACCAGTGTGAGCTGTGTGTTTTGTCTTTGGGTCGACGAGGTCATCCACTGAAGCAATAAAAGAGCAGTACATCAGAGAAATATACTTGTCACAAAAACATATTCCACAAGCTTTGACATCCATTGTTCTTTAATAAATGCCATCTCTGTACAGACAATAAGATCAACGTTTACATGACATTCAGCACATGACAGTGTTGTGCTTCTCTAAATGTTTTTTTCCCCATTCTTATCACAACATGAACCAGAGACTTTAAATGAAAGGAAAGGTACGTTCTATGTCAGTGAGTGGTTAAGGTTTAATCTGACATATACAAAAGGACAAATGAGAGACGTAGCTGAACTAACAGAATGGTGCATCCTGCCTTCACTCACAAGGTAAGCCTTCAGCTCTAAGAAAACTTATACAAAAGGTCTTTTTTCAAGTCTGACACATCAGATTTCTAAAGTCTAAAGAGCAAAAAACTGCACAGTGCCTTTTTTCAGTCCTAGCCAGTGATCACGTACCATGCAGCAACCATATAGTCAGATCAAAATGGGGATTCTAGCAAAAAAAAAAATCTGATTTGACCTTTATGGTCTTCCCTCGGGCAGGACATAAACACACGTAAAGCCCCCCGCACACAGCGAGCAACTAGCTGAGCAAACGGTCACGCGTGCCCGTTTGCTCAGCTAGTTGCTCGCCGTGTGCGGATGCTTGAGACAGAATTCTCTGCCTCTTGAGCCTGTGAGACATTTATCTAACGTGTTTGATATTTTCTGGCACGCGTGCCCGAAATCTCACCGTGTGCGCTCGGCTGAGCAATTTGGCTCAGCAACTTTTCGTCACCAGCCAATTGGAAGCTCGCTTGGAGTCACATGACACTTCAGTGTCACGTGGTACTAACGGTAGCGTAGACCAAAAGAAGAACAAGTTGCGGAGCTGCCGTAACTTGTTCATTATGAAAACTGTAAAATACATTTTTTTCTATTACTTTTTTTCTAATAAATACATTTATACAATTTCTGTGTTGTTTTTTGCTAAATCCAAGTCGAGTTGAAGAAGAGCATAGCCCCTGGTAAGTAGTTAACTGGATAGAATACAGCTACATGCAAAAATATATATATCAAATATACATCAAAAGTAGTAATCAAAAGTAAAGAAAGAAGTTGAACAGATAATAAATGAGATACAAGAGGAGACAACAACCATGAGATATAAGATAGTTAACATGGCTTATTGCATCGAATTCGGCGATAGAATAAAATAATAATACTTTAATCAATTCGGTGTAGGTTTGCCACCTGTCCCGGTTTTCACGTGACTGTCCCGGTTTTCCTTCTTTTTAATATTCGGTCCCGGCAAAAACAAATTAATTTAATGTCCTGGTTTTCACTAGGTTAGTTCAAACGACTATTTAGACTGTTTCTGCACACTTTAAATCTGTCTTTTTTTCTCGCTGTGTCCATTTGACACCCCCGGTAACATTTTACGCCACCCCCCCCCCCCCCCCCCCCTCCGTCAACAATTTACACTCGCCACCCACCACCCCCCACTGTGTCAGTATGACAGTGTCCTTGTTTTTTGTCAGACAGGCAACCCTAATTCGGTGTCGTCAGTATATGGCGTCTCAACCAAATAAAAATGCTGCTATGTTTCATAAAGACATGTTTCACGACACCGAATTGATTAAATGATTATTTTCTTGTTCTATCGCCAAATTCGATGTAATAAGCCATGTTATCTTAAATTTCATGGTTGTTATTATTTGTTCAACTTCTTTCTTTACTTTTGATTAAGCCTGGTTCACACTACACGATTTTAGGCTGGTTTTTCAGTCGCCGACTGATCGCCGACAAAAACTGTGGTCGGAGGCGAATCGGCGATCACTCGTCGCTCGCTCAGTCGTGTAGTGTGAACTGCTGAAAGACGCTCGCCGAGCCGTCGCCGACTGGTCGCAGACGACTGGCAGATATCTTAGCAGTCGGCCACTGCGAGTCGGCAGCAGCGTCTAGCTACAGCCAATGGGAACGCGGAGAGAGAACCGCGGCACCGCTGAAGATATCTCTGAAGAATGTAAAAAACTTTCAAGAATGCTTTCAAAACAGTAACCCAGCAAACACACAAAATCATCACCTTTCTTACAACTTTACTACAACACTGTGTTTAAGTTATTGTGACAGCACTGGAGAAATAGTGCGATTGATTATATGTTCACTGCAACGGAGAGATGAAATAATTCTGGCAACTTGGGACTATGGAGTGTATAAACGGTAAAAAAAAATAAATAACAATAACGAAAATGTGGAGTACATGTACATTGTTTTTTTCTTCTACGTGGTGTTGCTGGTTCTGGGAGAGTTTCGTTTTCGTGTTCTCGTGTTTTTGGACGGCAGCCAGATGAGTCGGCGATTCCCCAGTCGTGTAATTCGTGAGCCCGCGTCGCCGATCAGTCGTAGTGTGAACGCCACAACAACTGAAAGACTCGCGATTACAGCACGACCAGTCGTGTAGTGCGAACGGCACAAAAACCTGACGACTGAAAAGTCGTGTAGTGTGAACCAGGCTTTAGTGATGGCCGTTAACGGCGTAAACGCCGAAGTGTCATGTGACGCCAAGCGAGCTTCCAATTGGCTGGTGACGAAAAGTTGCTGAGCCAAATTGCTCAGCCGAGCGCACACGGTGAGATTTCGGGCACGCGTGCCAGAAAATATCAAACACGTTAGATAAATGTCTCACAGGCTCAAGAGGCAGAGAATTCTGTCTCAAGCGTCCGCACACGGCGAGCAACTAGCTGAGCAAACGGGCACGCGTGACCGTTTGCTCAGCTAGTTGCTCGCTGTGTGCGGGGGGCTTTACGGCTCACAAGTGAAACTGCATCACAAAATCAAGAACAATGGACTGCACGTGTCACAATGGACTGCACGTGTCACAATAAGACTGAAACCTGCTCGTTTGTGATATTAGCTGCCCTGTGCATTCTAGAACCTGCCAGGGAGCACGCTGAGGTTCTAGAACTGTGGTCCAAGTGGGTCTGTTTATTTGGGGAAATAGAGAGACAGCCAAGAGACTACCAAAGCCCCCAGAGACAAGGTCAGCCTCAAACTCCAGACTGGTAGATCATAAATGAGCCAGTCAATAAGTTACATACTGTACTGTGGTGAGGGATTCTTAACACAGCTAACCATTGGGAGGAATCTCACCAAATGTCACTTCTCACTCCAGCCAGTGCTCTCTCTCTCTCTCTCTCTCTCTCTCTCTCTCTCTCTCTCTCTCTCTCCCTCTCTCTTTTCTCTTTATTGGCATGACTATTCCAGGTACAATTTCTCTCACTTTACTGCTCTTTCCCCCTCCTTCTCTCTCCCTCCATCTCTCACTCTCTTCCTCCGTACGTGCCTGTGTAGCACTGGAAGTGTGTCCCTGTGTCTAAACTCTTAGTTTCTCCTCACCTGCTGTTGACTCCTCTACTGTCTATCAAACCTGCCAGCTAGCACGAATAGTGGCTATCGGCCATTAAGACATTTTGAAGATGTTATGTGTAAAGAAGACATGTGTGTGTATGAAGTAGTGTTATTAAAAATGTAAACTATTTTTGTTGTTTATTTCAAGATAATCCTCAGTGTTTTACAGCAGTAAAAGAATATGAAAGTGCAGTGAAAAACTCAAGGAATAAACACCATGTACAATATATAAAAATACATTTTAAAAACGTCCCAAAATAAGATAGGTAATTATATTTTATTTTTATGGTGAATTCAAATCTGTATTTAGACTTTTCCCATCCCATATGGTTTTAAGTGACAGGGAAATTAATTATTCGTTGTTGTCTGCCTGACTCTGAGAAAGGTAATTTTTCATCTGGGTCATCTGTCACCTGTCAAGCTCAGGAAGAGTTTGGAGAGGTCATGCAGAAGGACGTTTGGATCGCTCCAAAGATGTTCAGGCAAACTGCTCAAAGCCTCAGGAGGGGAAAACTTGACCTCACCCAAGCTGTTCTGAGCGGGACAAAGAAGTGCTGCCCTCTACTGGTGATGTTGGTGAATGGCAGGAAGAACACTAACAAACTCTGTACTAACACTGAACACTAACAAACGCTAAGTACTTCGTAACCTCGTTCTTACGTACGAGGTTAAGAAGAAGTACTTAGCGCTAAGAACGTTTTGGGAAACTCACCCCTCCTCAACTGTGAACATGTCCCTATATCAAGAGGCAGCACCTGAAAGTGACTTGCTTTGGTGAGTGTTTTAATTTGAAGATTACAGTGGTTGTTAATCACACATATAACATTGCTTCTGTGAATTAGAGTGTCAGTAACACGAATTTGTTACTGACATCTCAATATAACTGTCCCTCTCAAATACAGCAGCGGTCCCCAACCTTTTTGCGCCACGGACCGGTTACATGGTCTGAGGGTCATTTGATGGTACCGTGTATATACCCGGTACCAAATGACCCTTGGACCAGTACCGGTACGGTCCGCGGCCCGGTGGTTGGTGACCGTTGAAATACAGAATCACCTACATAATCACACAATCACACACACGCGCACACACTAAAATGTAACTTTACCAAAGCTTTATCTTTGAATGATTTACAGACACTAATTACAGCTCTACAGTCCACCTGGACAATTAGGTTAAGCTCCTTTGCGTCCCTCAAGGACATAAAGGCAATATCTAGACATCATTAAGTGGGCCTAAACCCGTGACCACTCTGGAGAACTCAACCTCCAGGCTGTACCGCCGCCACTCGGCCTGTGCAGATATCTCAGCGTCAGCACACACCTGTACTGCCCCATTACCCCCGCTGATGTTTTGTGTAATGGCTGATGTTGAAACGCTTGCATTGAAAGGCTCCAGTGTGTTATTATAGCCGAAAGGGGAGTCACAGAACCAGAAGTTCTGAATGCTTGCAGGACAACACAGTAGCAGCCCACTGGCAATGTGTGAACACAAGAGAGCAGAGCAGTGTGCAGCAGCTGCTGTGTACCTGGACATACGCGTGCCCAACCGGACAAGACCAAAACTGAAAGATGGACAACAATGCTGAGGGTAGTTGTTGTGGTGATCTGAGTGTTTTTTCCACATACATTATATATATATATATATATATATATATACTGCTCAAAAAAATAAAGGGAACACTCAAATAACACATCCTAGATCTGAATGAATGAAATATTCTCATTGAATACTTTGTTCTGTACAAAGTTGAATGTGCTGACAACAAAATCACACAAAAATCATCAATGGAAATCAAATTTATTAACCAATGGAGGCCTGGATTTGGAGCCACACACAAAATTAAAGTGAAAAAACACACTACAGGCTGATCCAACTTTGATGTAATGTCCTTAAAACAAGTCAAAATGAGGCTCTGTATTGTGTGTGGCCTCCACGTGCCTGTATAACCTCCCTACAATGCCTGGGCATGCTCCTGATGAGGTGGCGGATGGTCTCCTGAGGGATCTCCTCCCAGACCTGGACTAAAGCATCCGCCAACTCCTGGACAGTCTGTGGTGCAAGGTGACGTTGGTGGATGGAGCGAGACATGATGTGCCAGATGTGCTCAATCGGATTCAGGTCTGGGGAACAGGCGGGCCAGTCCATAGCTTCAATGCCTTCATCTTGCAGGAACTGCTGACACACTCCAGCCACATGAGGTCTAGCATTGTCCTGCATTAGGAGGAACCCAGGGCCAACCACACCAGCATATGGTCTCACAAGGGGTCTGAGGATTTCATACCCTCATACCATCCTCATGGAGTCGGTTTCTAACCGTTTGTGCAGACACATGCACATTTGTG